>NC_059123.1:8789833-8938602 GCF_020740685.1 Jaculus jaculus
TTGAACGCGGGCATCTTCAATTCTCCTCCTGCCTGTGCAGGTAGCGCTGTTAAACACTGCACCATTTCTCCAACCCCTGATTTCTGGAAGATGATGGAGGGTCAGGGCACTGAACTTGGATACTTCAGCTTGAATGCAGAACACTTTAGCCACTGAACCTTCTCCCCAGGATAAATATGACTTTATTTGTAACAATTAAAAACATATGCCACAGCCAGAGAATTAGAGCAGTGATTCCCTTCCTACTCCGTCCAGATCCAACAACTGTCAACCAGTTTCCAAACTGTGTCATTCCTCCATCCGCTGACGCTCCCATTCTCCACCACCTCCACTCGTCTCAGAGGTTCCGGCTCTGGGCTGCCCGGCCAGTGCTCGGCTGCGTGGACCTGGATGGGGTTTACACTGGAGTTAGTAAGCCAGTAGAAAAATGTTAGAATCCATAAAAGATACCTGTAATTTCATAGTGTTGATAGAACAGCTGCATTGTCATGATAAACAAAGATGAAAAATATGATGCTATCTAAATTAGAAACCTTTCTATTTCAAACAGGGACACTGTAAATTCTATGATGGAAAAGTCTGGAAAGAAACTCTGTGACACATTATTGCGGTAAGGGCTTGAAATAAGTAATTCATTGGTTTCAGGGCATCACCAATCAAACAGTAATTGACACTGTCACAAATGTATTTCTTTTCATATATAAAGGATTTTGAAGATGTATTATGTCATACGAAGACTACTTTATCTTTGATTAGACAAAAGCAGTAAAGGTCTTACACACGTGAGACCCTGTCAGTATATTTGGGCAGGTTCTTACTCAGTGTGAAACACGTTATAGGTTAATATGTAAACCTTGGGTGGGTGGAGACATGGCTCAGTGGATACAGCATTTTCCACATGAGTGTAAGCAGCATCGCTCAGCTCCCCAGTTCCGTGTAAATACTGACTGGGTGGGCATGGCAACCAGCACTCAGTAGGTGGAGGTTGGGGAACCTGGAACAAGATGGCCACCCAGCCCAGCCCAGCCTGAAGACTTGGTTTACCTGAGAGACCTTGCCTCAGGAAGTTAAATGGAGAAGCTTCTGGGGTTCCGAGATGTTTATCTAGAATAATCACCTCTTGGGACTCCAGTTTCTACAAGGAGGTGTCAGCATGACTTGCAAAGAGCAGTCACATGACGAAGCATGTGCTCTGCCACTGTGGAGCTTTGCCTCATGGTGATGATTTATTTTTAAAATATATTCATTTGCAGCAGAGAGAGATAGGGAAAGGACATGCCAAAGCTTCTTGCCACTGCAGACGAACTCCAAACACAAGTGCCACATTGTGCATCTGGCTGTCCATGGGCGCTGGGGAATCAGACCCAGGCCAGCAGGCTTTGCAACAAGTATGCCTTTGATCACTGAGTCATCTCCCCAGTTTATGGAGCATGCTGCGGTCCAGGCCTGATGCTGGTGGAGCTGGCAATGATGAATGATTACTCCTGCTCACTCCTGTTCATCTGTAGCTCAAATTGTCATAAGCTACTTCTAGTCATTACAAAGACCCTGTATGCTCCATTCCTAAATTGTTTAGTATTATTTATTTTATGATAGAGAGATGGAGGCAGAGAATTGGCATGCTGGCCTCTAGCCTATGCAATCAAACTCCAGATGCTTTTGCCACCTTGGGTACATGTGTCACCTTAAGCATTTGGCTTATGAGGGTGCTGGAGAGTTAAATCTGGACCCTCAACTGCTACGCCATCTCTCACCTGACCCGGTGTTCTCTTTCTTTCACTTATAGCCGATGACTTCGCAGTGAGTTTTGAGCATCATTCTTGCCTTCTGTGTTGGCCTCAAGTGTAGGTAGATCTTCATCGTCATTTCTCCAGCTTCAATGCACTGTTCTGAGCTCTCTCAGAAAGAAAATCTTGCTCCACATATGTACTCCCTCCTTTAATGATTCGTTTCTTCATATTTTTATTTCTTCACGTAGAGGTTACTTTTAATAGTTTTATTTATTTGCGATGAGAGAGGTAGAGAGGAGGAGAGAGATTGAGGGACCCACCAGGACCTGTTGCTACAGAAAACAAACCCCAGATGCACACTCCACATTGTCATCTGGCATTACATGGGTACAGGAGATCTAACCAACCTGTCAGGTTTTGCAGAGAAGGAAACCCCATGATTTGGATTGATTGCAGCAACACAGACATGGCGGGTGGTGATAGCTCAGCAGCGGACACTTGACGAGCAGAGTCAAGGCCTTGGCTTCCATCCCCAGCACCACATGGCGAGAATCATTGCAGGGATGGCAATTGAAAATGATCCTGAGCTTGGGTACCCAGGGATATGAGGGAACCTGTGACATTTCAAGGTGGTCTGAACCATAAGAGCCATATTACAACACTGTAAGATGTTGAGACCTTGTGACAACCACCGCCTTGGTCTGTACTCATTAAAAAGCAGGCGGCCAGAAGACAGGAAGGTCTACCCATACCCAATGACAAGGCGAGCATCCCACCCCGTGAACACAGACACCCTCTGTCCATTGCTGTTTAGTAGTTTGCTAAGATGTAGCAAAACCAAATAACACACAGTGGATGGTTGAAGTCCATACAAATTTATTTTCTAGGTGGTACAGAGAAAGGAGGGAGGGAGCTTGCGCTGCAGGTACAGATGAAAGCCGCTCAGGAGGGTGCTCCCTGTCCTGTCAGGACCACAGAGTTCAGTCTGTCCCCTTGGCTGTGGGGACCATGGGGACATGCTGCATGCCTGCCTTCTATGATCTGGGGGCTACTACTCCAGGGAAAGGGGAGTCCTCAATGGCAGCTGCGGGGAGTGCAAACTTGTTCAACTGGTAGGAGAATCAGTATGGTGGCTGCTGAAAAAGAGGAAAGTAGAGCTCCCAACTGACCCAACCATTCTGCTGCTGGGCATCTATGCTAAGGCCTGCACCCTCATTGCAGAGCTGCCCAATGAACAGGAGACCTGCAGTCAGCCCAGATGCACAGCGTTTGATAAATGTTTTTTGAAGTTGGGGTACATTTACACAGTGGAATTTTATTCACCATAAGGAATCATGATAAAATGATTTTTTTCAGAAAATGAAACTTGGAACAGATCATACTAGCCAAACTCACACAAGCACAGATAGGCAAAACCACATGTTCTCCTTCATTTCTGGTTTTGAACCTGAGACACTTCAGATGCAGGCCCACCTGACGGGCAACTCAAGGGACAGGTGCTAGCGATGGAAGTATTAGCAGGGAGGGGAACAGAAGTATGGGAGAAGATTCAGAAAACTAAATCCAAACTGTATTGGTGCCATAGAAAACTCCACCTGGATTGTCAGCTAAATGCTATCACCCTCAATAGGACGATGGGGGGGCACCATGTGATAAGAAGGGCCATGGAGAGAGTCAGATGAAGTCACAACCCATATTGAGAAGTTTAATGGAGAGACCTATGAGGTCCCCAAAACAAGACTGGCATCTGTCTGTCCACCTGAGGTAAAAGGTAAGGCCCTGTTGCTGAAGACTCCACAGGCTGCCAACAGAGATCATGGAGAGACCTGGCTGCAATCTTGAAGGAAGCCAGTACCCAGATCCTTAGCCCATATAGTGCTGGAAAGTGCTACATGAGCTGCTGGAGAATATGGACAACAATATTGTGAGCAAGCAGGGGGCACTGCTATATGAAAGCGAGCAGCCTGACGAGACGTGCACAGCTGTGCAGTGGGGGAACCAAGCCCAGGTGGGGAACCAGTGGCTTTCTGATTGCCTAAGAGATCCACTCCGTGGACAGGAACCCATAGCTGGAACAGGGATCTGAGTCAGAATCCTATGGGACCAAGATTATGGATACCAAACAGAAGTTTCTATTCGGTTTTGTCCAAATAATGAGTTAAATCCATCAAAAAATCTCTCTAAATTTATAATGTTTAACCCATTAACTTATGCTGATCTCCCCCTCCATTGGAGAATCTACTCTTCTTTCTCAGCAGACAGCAAGAACCATGGAAAGCCCAAATCTGTCAACAACACAAGACAGCTGACTCCCTGGCAGAAGATGAAGCACCCCTCACGCATCAGCCAGGGCCCAGGTGAAAGCACAGAGGAATTGGAGAGAGAAGCAAGAGAGCTGCTTCCACGTGAGCCGGACCCCTGTTCCAGGGGATTGGAGACAGACCCTGTGGATACTCTGAATGTACCAAGACAGAAAGTGAGAGGCTCCTGAGAGCTCAGCACTAAAGTAGACTTAACACACACACCGGAGCTCAGGGAATGTTGCAGAATGGTGGGAGGAAAGACTAAGAGCCACAGGGTGGGAGAGAAGATCCACAGGCATAGCCCCCCCCCCCCCCCAGTGACTTCCTGCTCTCACAAGTCAGCACCTGTCACTCCATGGTGGGGACCAGCATTCCCGCTGAGAAAAGCCCTCAGTGGAATGGGAGCACAGAGGAGAGAAATGAAGGTGCCATCTCACGATGGGTCCATATAATGTTTCTACTTAATTTTTTTCCTCAGTGTTGTGGGAGAGGAGATGGAGATGAGGTTGCAGAAGGAGGAGGAGGGCAGCTTGTAGTAAAGGTGCAATATGAAGACTGCTCAGGAGGCTCTTTTCTCCCCTTTCATGCCATAGCCACAGGGTATACACACCTCTCTGTTCTTGCTTCCTTTCCCCAATTGTGCCCTGGCACTCACTCTGGGAATACCCAATTTCTTTTCGGTGAGTTCTGTTGTGGACTGACATAGGAACATGGTTGGCCGAGGCAGTGCTGTATTCATTACCACACCTTCCAGTGCTTTCTGTGGCCTCAGGTAGAGGCTGCAGGCCTGTCTGGGCCTTGAGTACCCTGGGTTGAGGCTGTACACTTTTGTCTCTCTTCTGTTTACTCCAGGCTGTTCTGTTGGCCAAGAGGTCCACTGGGGGTTTCTACAGGCTTCTCTGCTCTGCTCTTGGAGGTTTGGATGGCCTCACTAAACTTGATAAACTCGAGAATATTGATGGGGATGTGGGTTGGGGGTCCCTTGAGCAGTGAAGGTACAAAGAGAATTGGGTGCTTGGGTGAGAGAGGGCGTCCTCTGTACAGTGGGTACACTGGATGTTCTTGGGATATTGAATTGTGGCTGCCTGCCTTCCTTGGGCTGATCTTGTCTAGGAAGGCTTAGCTGAGATGTTGTTTGTTTCAGGGGCAGAGGGAAGTGAGAAGGGGGAGTGGGGGTGGAGACAGGCGCCTTCCCAGGACATGTGGGTGTGTCTCGGGCCTTGTCTTCAAGCTCCTTGCAGGCCTCGTGCTCAAAGAAGAGATATGTTGCCATTATGTTATTGAATTTTCTTTGCAAAATCGAAAGACAAGTCTCTGCTGTACTTAATCCAATCGACTTCATGGCCACCAGGATGGCAGGGTCCAGCCTCCTGCAGAATGTCTTCTCTATTTTGGGGGAAACCTCTTGGCCTCGCTGGAGTCATGGGTGGTTTATCACGTCATTCACTGCCCTCCTCTGATCTGGACGAACTTTTACTTCTTATGAAACGTGAGTGGGTACATTGTATTTCCCTTTGATTACTTCTGTCTGTGTTGTTGTCCTTTGGAATGGGCGAGTGCCAGTAATCATATGATATGACACCCAAGTTCCACATGTCTTTTTTTGTGGCATCATAGGGTTGACCTTTAAAAAGTTCTGGTGGAATATATGAGAATCACCCACAGACCATGGTGAACTTCTCCCCTTGTCTAAATGTGGTGGCCATGCCTAAGTCTATTATGGTGGCCTTGTCTGTAGCATCCATCATGATGTTGTCTGGTTTGATGTCTCTATGTGCTATACTTTGGTCATGGCAGTAGTGAATGGCTTCCACAATTTCCCGGATTATTCTGTGTACCTTCTCGTCCTTCATGCCACCCTTTGTGATATGCATATAAAGGGTATCCTGGCACAGTTCCTCATCCAGGTAGATCACCTGTTCTGTCTCAATAATGTGTAACAGGGTGACAATATTGGGGTGATCCATCATCTTCAAAATGTCCACTTTTGTATAAAGGTATAAGAATTTCTCATCCAGCTTGTCCAATATTTTGATGGCAACCAAAACATCAGTAAATAAGAACAAGATCATAAACAAAAAAAACAAATACCCACACCAACAATAACCCAAAGAAAGAAAACCAGAAAGTAAAATCCAAAGATGCAAAAAATTAAACTTCAGAAGGCAAAAAGCCACACAAGTCTGTCCTCTCCTCTCTCTCCTCTCTCCCCTCCATAATCGGCACAAATCACAAAATCACCACTGTCCTCTCCTCTCCGCTGCCTGTGTCCACTCACTCTCGCCTCTCTACTGACCCAGACAAAATCCAGAGCTGACCAGGCTCGCTTATATTTGCATGGCAGGCTCCATCACAATGATGCTGACCATGTGAGCTGTTGCAGAACATGGACCAATCAGGGCTGCTCATGACCAAGAGACCCAGAAGGGGTTTCAGTGTGTGTGACTCAGGTGGGCCGTGGAGGTTCACATTTAGGGCTTTGGAAGTTAAAGCCTGGAGGATGTTTCATGTCCTTTGGGGTCTGCTTGGAAAGTCTGTAATACCTTCTGTCTGAAAGACCTCTGCTCTCTCCACTCACCCTGGTTCTTTCCATCTCATTCTCAGTGAAGGTCCCAAGTGCATGCTGCCCCTTCACTCATAACTGTAAGGCGTGTTCTTAGAAATCTAGCCTGGTGATTATTAACATCTATGATGTGATGTGAAGATGCCATTCTTGGTTTTGATTGTCAAGAACATTTTATTTAAATCTTGAATCTTTCAAATTCCAGAAACTATCTTGACGTGCCACTCTGGTTATCTGTAAAGGGACCCAAATGAACATGGCTGCAGCCCTGTAGGCTCTGGCCAGCCCACATGCTAGGTGACCCCGGCGTGAATCCCGAGCCCTATAGGACCAAATCACCAGCATGGTCAGTAGAAAGTGCTGTAGACCGCTGATACAAAGAGTTGGTTTTTTTTTTTTTTTTTTTTTGATTTGGTGCATTTATCATTGCAAACATTGGCCAAAAGTGTTAAGAGATTTGAATACTGTCATTGTCCACTTTGACTGAATAAATGGTGTGTGTAAAAAGCTAATGAGGATTTCTGGTACTTTATTTAGGGAAGAAAAGCTCTCAATGCCTCTGTCTTCTCCTGACTCTGGTAGTGCAACTGGACCGAGTGAATTTTTTCCTGTGTTAGGACTGGTGTTGGGAACAAGCATCCTCTAACCCTGGGCTAAGAAGCACATGCAGCAGGAATCCCGATGTGGTTGACAGTGCAGGGTTTGTGTGGCCAGCCCGTGGAAGCAAAGGGCCTGGCTCTGCTCCTCTGTCAAGGTCGCCATGGACATCTCTGCCTGGCTCAGGTGTTCTTTGGCTAGACTTGTATCAGCTGTGCCAACATCACGCCGCTGGACTGAGGAGCACTCAACGAGATGCCCACCTCTGCTTCCTCTTGCTGCTCCATCCATGGAGGCACTGTTCCCCACTGTCCCCAGGTCCTGCCCTAAGGGGACCATGAGGAGCAGGGCACTGGGGGAATCTGCTTCATGATGAGGGTGAGAGCAGGGAACATGAAGGACGCATTTCTTGGATCCACAGCAGCACATGTCCCAATCCCAAGACTGTCCCTAGACTCCAGCACTGCCTGCAAAGTGTAAAATCCAGGTTTCATTCCCCAAGGCCCATGTAAGCTAGATGCTTACGTGGTGGCCCATGCATCTGGAGTTTGTTTGCAATGGCTGGAAGCCTTGGCAAGCCCATTCTCTCTCCCTCTCTTGGTTTTATGAGGTAGGTTCTCTCTCTAGCCCAGGCTGATCTGGAATTCACTATGCAGTCTCAGGGTAGCCTCAAACTCACAGCCATCCTCCTACATCTGCCTCCAGAGTGCTGGGATTAAAGGCTTGCATCACCGGTCTCAGCTATTATTAATCTGAAGGCAACATCTCCTTTACTAAGGCTGCCCTTTGAGCTCACTTTGTGGCCTAAGCTGGGCTTGAACTCCTGATCCTTCTGAGTGCCACCACACTGGGCTGTTAAAAACCTCCATCTGGGCATTGAATTCAGTTCCTCACACTCACATGGCCAACACTTCACAACCACCTTCTGAGTCCATGCTCAGCTGTTCCAAACCGTTTCACATATAATTGAAGGAACTATGACAGAGAGATTCTGTGTTCACTTTTCCCAGATTTTCCTGATGTCGCAGCCAGAATACTAATTTGATATAATCCACCAATTTATTCTTTTCTTTGCCCCTTTCACTGAACCCTTCCTCCCTCCAAACAGTACCCCTATTTTTTGTTGTTGTTTTTGTCTTTTTTTTTTTTTTTTTTTTAATTCTGTAGTAGGGTCTCACTCTCACTCAGGCTGACCTGGAACTCATCATGATGGAGTCTCAGTGTGGCTTCAAACTCAGGGCACTCCTCCTACCTCTGCCTCCCGAGTACTGGGATTAAAGGGGTGCCCCACCATGCCTGGAGTCCCTCTTCTATTTTGATCTTTCCCTCCATTCTTCCCTCTCTGCCTCCTTTCTTTCCTTCCTTCCTTTCTTTCTTCCTTCTATGGTAAAAAAAGGAAGTCAAAACTTAATCTGATTCACCTAGTAACTCTAAGAGTTGCTGAAGAGCTGAAACTTATCTTTGTCAGCAGGTAGGTTTGCTGAGCACACACCTTAGGGTTATGAGTGAAGGGACAACAGGCCCTGGACCTTCACTGAGAATGAGATGGAAAGAACCAGGGTGAGTGGAGAGAGCAGAGGCCTTTCAAACAGAAGGTATTACAGACTTTCCAAGCAGACCCCAAAGGACATGAAACATCCTCTAGGCTTTAACTTCCAAAGGCCTAAATGTGAACTTCCTTGGCCCACCTGAGTCACACACAGTGAAACCCCTTCTGGGTCTCTTGGTCATGAGCAGCCCTGACTGGTCCATGCCCTCTATGACCTCACATGGCCAGGGCCATTGTGATGGAGCCCTGGCAGCAGATATAAGGAGGCCTGGCCAGCTCTGGATTTTGTCCAGGTCAACAGAGGAGTGAGTGAGTGGACCCGGACAGTGGAGAGGAGAGAAGTGGTGATTTGGTGATTGGTGCGGTTATTGAGGAGAGGGGAGGAGAGGAGAGGAGAGGTGTTTTGTGTGGTTGACTGTTAGTGTGTGTAATCTAGTTTGTGTGGGTGGGTTTTTTTTATTTGTTTTGTTTTGGCCTTTTGAAGTTTACTTATTTATTTATTGCATCTTTGTATTTTACTTTTTTTTTTTTTTTTTTTTTTTGGTTTTTTGAGGTAGAGTCTCACTCTAGCCCAGGCTGACCTGTAATTCACTATGGAGTCTCAGGGTGGCCTCGAACTTACAGCGATCCTCCTACCTCTGCCTCCCAGTGCTGGGATTAAAGGTGTGCGCCACCACACCCAACAGTATTTTACTTTCTCATTTCATTTCTTTGGGTAGACTTTTGTGTGGGACTTGTTTTTCTTCTGGCTTGGTTTATAGTTTTTTTTTCTTCTAAAATTTTTTTTTGTTATTTATTTATTTATTTGAGAGCAACAGGCAGAGAGAGAAAGAGGCAGATAGAGAATGGGCATGCCAGGGCCTTCAGCCGCTGCAAAGGAACTCCAGACGCGTGCACCCCTTGTGCATCTGGCTAACGTGGGTCCTGGGGAATCGAGTCTTGAACCGGGGTCCTTAGGCTTGACAGGCAAACGCATAACTGCCAAGCCATCTCTCCAGCCCTTGGTTTATAGTTTTGATGTTTATTTTGATTTCTTACTTTAATTTCTTTAGTTTACATATTTCAATGGCTTTTTAGTTTCACCTTTACTTTTGAGTTTTCATTTCTTTGGCTTTTTGCCTTCTGAATGTTTTTTTTTTTTTCAACTTTGGATTTTACTTTCCAGTTTTGTTTCTTTGGGTTATGGTTGGTGTGGGAATTTGCTTTTTTGTGTGTGATTTTGTTTTTAGTTCTGATTTTTATTTTGACTTTTTATTTTAATTTCTTTTATTAACTACATATTTCATTCTTTACTTTCGAGTTTTCATTTCTTTTGGCTTTTAAAGTTTATTTTATTCCATCTTTTGATTTTACATTCCTGTTTTATTTCTTTGGGTTATTGTTGGTATGGGAATTTTTTTTTTTTTTGTGGTTTTCTTTTTAGTTTTGATTGGTATTTTGACTTTTAAATTTTTTTTATTAACTATGTAATTCATTTACTCTTTACTTTTGAGTTTTCATTTCTTTTGGCTTTTGGCCTTTTGAAGTTTATTTTATTGCATCTTTAGATTTTAATTTCTGGTTTCATTTTTTGGGTAGACTTTGGTTTGGGACTTTTCTTCTCGCTTGGTTTTAAGTTTTGATTTTGATTTTTATTTCTTAATTTCTTTTGTTAACTATATATTTCTTTAGCTTTTTACTTTCACCTTTACTTTTGAGTTTGCTTTTCCTTTGACTTGTGGCTTTTTAAGGTTTATTTTTTTTCATCTTTGGATTTTACTTTTCGGTTTCATTTCTTTGGGTTATTGTTGGTGTGGGAATTTTTTTTTTTATTTGGTAATTTTGTTTTTAGTTTTGATTTTTATTTTGACTTTTTATTTTAATTTCTTTTATTAACTACATATTTCACTTACTCTTTATTTTTATCTTTACTTTCAAGTTTTCATTTCTTTTTGCTTTTGGCCTTTCAAAGTTTATTTTTTTGCATCTTTTGATATTACTTTCTAATTTCATTTCTTTGGGTAGTCTTTGGTGTGGGACTTGTTTTTCCTCTGGTTTGGTTTATAGTTTTGATTTTTATTTTGATTTTTTATTTTAGCTTTTTTTCTTAGTTACATATTTCATTTATAGTTTAATTTACCTTTTTATTTGGCATCTGTAGCCTTGCTACGATGTCTCTTCACTCTGATGAGACCCTCTGGTCTCACTATGAGCTCATGGACCAGATAGGCCAGGGAGGCTGCTCGCGAGTCAGGATGGCGAGACACCGACTTACCAGGGTGTTCGTTGCCATCAAAATATTGGACAAGCTGGATGAGAAATTCATACACGTTCAGTCAGAAGTGGACATCTTAAAGATGTTGCATCACCCCAATATTGTCACCCTATTTGAAGTCATTGAGACAGAACAGAAGATCTATCTGGTTCAGGAACTGTGCAAGGACACCCTTTCTAAGCATATCAGAAAGGGTGGCATGGAGGAGGAGAAGGTCTGCAGAATATTCTGGCAAATTGTGGAAACCATTCGGTACGGCCCCACAGCCAAGGGCCAGACTGACCCCCGTACTCGTGACAGGGCACGGAGCACCCTCCTGAGCGGCTTTCACAGACGCCCCCAGTGCAGGCTCCCTCCCTCTCCTCCTCCACAGCCTCCCTTCTCCTTCCTTCCTCTATACCTCTGAGAAAATAAATTTATCGTGACCTCAACCATCCATTGTGTGGTAATTTGTTTTTTATATGTCTTAGCAAACTACTAAACAGTAATGGACAGGTGGTGTCTGTGGTCACGGGTGGGAAGATCACTCGTCATGGGTACGGGCAGACTTTCTTGTCTTCTGGCCACGTGCATTTTTATGACTACAGACCAAGGTAGTGGTGGTCACAAGATCTCAACATCTTTTTTTTTTTCTCAATTTTTATTAACATTTTCCATGATTATAAAAAAAATCCCAAGGTAATACCCTCCCTCCACCCACTTCCCCCTTTGAAATTCCATTCTCCATCATATCCCTTCCCATCTCAATCTGTCTCTTTTTTAGTTTTTATGGCATGATCTTTTCTTCCTGTTATGATGGTCTTGTGTAGGTAGTGTCAGGCACTATGAGGTCATGGATATCCAGGCCATTTTATGTCTGGAGGGAGCATGTTGTAAGGAGTCCTATCCTTCCTTTGGCTCTTAAATTCTTTGTGCCACCTCTTCCGCATTAGACCCTGAGCCTTGGAAGGTGTGATTGAGATGTTACTCAGTACTCCAGTCACTTCTTTCTAGCACTATGATACCTTCTGATTCGTCCCCAAATCACTGCCATCTGAAAAGAGAAGATCTCTACCCAAAGTGAGAGTAGCATTAATATAAGGGTGTGAATATTAAGAGAAGTACTTACTGGGCAGTTTGATAAGCATAGTACATATATTTATCCAGACATCAGCAGATGTTACACCCCTATGGCTCATGACTACCCCTGTTTTAAGTTTTCAGTATCAGGGATGTATTCCCTCCCATGGAGCGGGCCTCCAGTCCAATTGGAGGGTAGTTGGTTTCCACCGTGATAGACATGCCACTATTGCACTCACAGGCTCATTTGGCCTGGCTGGCCAATTATAAGGCTTTCAGTGTCCACGGTTGAGTATCTTCACTGGTGTTATTTCTTTCGCCCATTGAACTGCATGTAGAATGGCTTCTTCCAGCTTTCTGTCAGATGGTCTACATGGAGGAGTTCAGTTCAGTTATAGCAGGATTTCTCAGTGGCCTTGCAGCATAAGTATGTGCAGCCTTCAGCAATAGGGTCTTACCATCTATTCTTGGTGGGAAACCAAGGGCCTCAGCAATGGCCTATAATGTTTTGGGGGCATCAGGGACCTCTCTGGCCAACAACTCAATGGAATGTATCCCATCCCTGGCACTGAAAATTTTCTAGCAACGACCTATCGCTCCTGAGTGTTCCATTGTCCAAAACTGGAGGATTCCATATGATTTATTTACATCCTCTTAGATTTTGATTAGCCCTCCCTCCACCTTTCCTTTACTCAATATCTTCCCCTGACCTCACTTTGGGCCTTTTCATCCCAGTTAATCTATCCTTCTACTTACTTATATACAATACCAACCTATTAAGTACCCTCCTCCCTTCCTTTCTCTTCCCTTTATATTTCTTTTTTAGCTTACCAGCCTCTGCTACTGAGTTTTTTCCTTTGCACACAGAAGCCTAACCATCTGTAGCTAGGATCCACATATGAGAGAGAACATGTGGTGCTTGGCTTTCTGGGCATGGGTTACCTCACTTAATATAATCCTTTTCAGATCCATCCATTTGCATGCAAATTTCATAACCATTTTTCTTTACCTCTGAGTAGAACCCCATTGTATAAATGTGCCACATTTATGATGCATTAATACTTTTTGGTGGATTTATATTGTCCTGATTTTTGGTGTTTCTTGTGTTATAATGTATATATTTTTGCATCCTGGGTTATTTAATGATTGGATTTTCTAGTTAGCTGGGTATTATTAGATGTATCAATCAATCTGATGATATATATCTTCAGGATAGGAACTTAAGGCACTAGGTATGGCTCTCAAGACTCTCAGAGTATCTACAAAAGGGACCCTAGGTGTTGGGTTTGCCTGCTATGAGAGTATTCAAGTAGGCTGAGTGGAACCAAATACAGATAGTTTCTAAAATTTAACTAAACAATGTACACTTTCAATGAAATACAGCACAGAGTATTTATCCAAGAGTAGGCATTATGACAACCAGATCCTCTGTCTGTCCCTTGGGCTGTGTGGTGCTTCACCCACTCTCTTAATCCTGACAACAAGGAGGTTAAGATTTCTGGTCTGTAGAGGATTCCAAGTCAGCTTGTGACCAGGTGAGACCCTTCCCTAATCTATAAAAGAAGAAGAAACAAAGCCACTATAAATCAAGAAGCAACAAATAACTAGCCCTAAATACCGCTTATTTAAGAATGGAAAATCTGAAATCTTCTGGTTAAGATGGCGGCGTAGGTACCACGCCAAAGCAGCCTGGGGGGGAAAAAGACCAAAAAAACTCAGCAAAATACATACTTTTACTAAAAAGTGAGGTGTATAGGAAATTGAAGCAGCAGCGGAGAAGTAGGAGAGATCCAGAGCATCCAGAGCCTGCACAGGCTGGCAAAAGCGGCTCCAGCAGCTCCACCAACTGCGGCGGTGGCACACCAGAAAGCCGCCAGGCTCGGCTCGAGCCGCAGGAAAAGCCAGGCTCGGGCGCTTCCCTCACACCGCGCTCTCCGCAACTCGGGAAATGTGAGGGGAGAGCGGCAGCGAGCAGCGGAGGAGCAGACCGCGAGGGAGAAGCACACGTGGAGCAGCGAGACAACCAGAGCAGCCGCGGCTCCCTCCCCTCCCCCACCGCCTGAGCCCAGCTCCAGCGAACAGAGCAGCGGCCCGGGACCCGGCCACGCCAACTTGAGCCGACAGCGGGACCCAAGCAGGAGCAGAGTTCGGCAGCAACATCAGCAGCTCCGGAACCGGTACCAGCGGCCCCAGCAGCAGCAGACCCAGGAGTGGCAACAACAGCAGACCCAGCAGCAGCAGTCCAACAAAGAGAAAGACAAGCTTATAGAAAGGTATGAGTGGGAATTTCAAGATATTCGGGACACTATGAAAAGATCAAATATTAGAATTCAGGGCATAGTAGAAGGAGAAGAATTTCTCTCAAAAGGCATAGTAGGTGTCTTCAACAAAATCATAGAAGAAAATTTCTCCCAAATTGGGAAAGAGGTACCAATACAGATACAGGAAGCTTTTAGAACCCCAGCCAGACAAAACCTGGAAAGAACCTCTCCTCGCCATATTATAATCAAACTTCCAAACACACACTCCAAAGAAAAAATATTGAAAGCAGTTAGAGAGAAAAATCAAGTTACCTACAAAAGTAAGCCCATCAGGATTACAGCAGATTATTCAACATAAACTTTTAAAGCCATAAGGGCTTGGGGTGATATATTCCAAGTTCTGAAAGATAACAACTGTCAAACAAGGTTACTTTATCCTGCAAAGTTATCCATTCAAATAGATGGAGAAATAAGGACATTCCATGACAAAAGCAGGTTAAAGGAGTATTTGAAGACAAAACCAGCTCTACAGAAAATACTTGATAGAATCCTCCATGCTGAACAAAAGGAAAAGCACACATATAAGGAACCTAGAAAAAACAAGCAATACTCAAATACTAGTTAACAGAAGAGAGCACAGGTAGAACCAGAACCACAAAAAAAAAAAAAAAAAAAGGCAAACATAAATACACACCTTTCAATAATATCTCTTAATATCAACGTCCTCAATGCCCCAACGAAAAGACATAGATTTGCAGACTGGGTTAAAAAGCAGGATCCTACAATTTGTTGTCTCCAAGAAACTCACCTTTCTACAAAGGATAGACATTATCTTAGGGTGAAAGGTTAGAAGACGGTGTTTCAAGCAAATGGGCCTAGAAAACAAGCTGGGGTTGCTATCCTAATATTGGACAGGGTAGACTTTAGTCCAACGTTAGTCAAGAAAGATAAGGAATCACTTTATATTGATTAAGGGCACACTCTAACAGGAGGACATTATGATCCTAAACATATATGCACCTAACATGGGGGCTCCCAAATTCGTCAAACAAACACTATTAGAACTAAGGTCACAGATAACACCAAACACAGTGGTGGTGGGTGACTTTAACACCCCACTCTCATCAATTGACAGGTCATCCCAGGAAAAAATAAACAGAGAGGCATCTGAACTAAATGAGGTCATAGAAGGAATGGACTTAACAGATATATACAGGACATTTCATCCAAAGGCTGCAGAATATACATTCTTTTCAGCAGCACATGGAACATTCTCTAAAATAGACCATATATTAGGACACAAAGCAAATCTTAACAAATTCAGGAAAGTTGAAATAATTCCTTGCATTCTATCTGACCACAATGGAATTAAACTACAAGTAGCAAGAAAAGCTATAGAGCATACACAAAATCATGGAAACTAAACAATACACTACCAAATGAGGAATGGGTCAATGAAGAAATGAAGAAGGAAATCAAAAAAATTCTAGAGTCAAACGATAATGAGAACACAACATACCAAAATCCCTGGGACACAATGAAGGCAGTTCTAAGAGGTAAATTTATAGCCTTAAGTGCCTATATTAAGAAACTAGAAAAGTCGCAAGTAAACGACCTAATGCTTCACCTTAAAGCCTTGGAAAAAGAAGAACAAGGCAAACCAAAAATCAGTAGACGGGAATAAATAATAAAGATTAGGCAGAAATTAATGAAATAGAAACAAAAAAAATCCAAAGAATTAACAAAAAAAAGAGTTGGTTCTTTGAAAGGATAAACAAGATTGATAAACCCTTAACAAATCTGACCAAAAGAAAGAGAGAAGAGACACAAATTAATAAAATCAGAGATGAAAAAGGTAACATCACAACAGATTCCAGAGAAATCAAAATATCATAGGGACATACTATAAAAGCATATACTCCACAAAGTATGAAAATCTGAAAGAAATGGATGATTTACTTGATTTATATGACCTACATAAATTAAATCAAGATGAGATTAATCACTTAAATAGACCTATAACAAGCATGGAAATCCAAACAGTTATCAATAATCTCCCAACTAAAAAAAGTCCAGGCCCAGATGGATTCATTGCTGAATTTTACCAAACCTTCAAGGAAGAGCTAACACCATTGCTTCTTAAGCTTTTCCAGGAAATAGAAAAAGAAGGAATTCTACCAAACTCCTTCTATGAAGCCAGCATCACCCTGATACCAAAACCAGGCAAAGAAGGAACAAAAAGAACATTACAAACCAATGTCCCTCATGAACATAGATGCAAAACTTCTCAACAAAATATTGGCAAACAGAATACAAGAATATATCAAAAAGATCATTCACCCTGACCAAGTAGGCTTTATCCCAGAGATGCAGGGATGGTTCAATATATGCAAATCTATAAATGTAATACATTATATAAATGGGTTGAAGGACAAAAATCACATGGTCATCTCATTAGACGCAGAGAAAGCGTTTGACAAAATCCAACATCTCTTTATGATAAAAGTCCTACAGAGACTGGGAATAGAAGGAACATATCTCAATATAATAAAAGCTATTTATGACAAGCCTACAGCCAACATATTACTAAATGGGGAAAAACTCGACGCTTTTCCACTAAAATCAGGAATAAGACAAGGGTGTCCACTGTCCCCACTTTTATTTAACATAGTTTTGGAAGTCTTAGCCATAGCAATAAGGCAAGAGACACACATAAATTGGAAAGAAAGAGATCAAGTTATCATTATTTGCAGATGATATGATTCTATACATAAAGGACCCTAAAGACTCTACTAGCAAACTGTCAGAGCTGATCAAAACCTACAGCCATGTAGCAGGATACAAAATAAGTACACAGAAATCAGTACCTTCATATATGCTAACAAGAAACACACAGAGGATGAAATCAGAGAATCACTCCCATTCACAATTGCATCAAAAAAAAATAAAGGACCTTGGAATAAACCTAACCAAGGAAGTAAAGAATCTCTACAATGAGATCTTTAAAACACTCAATTGAGAAATTGCAGAGGATACTAGAAAGTGGAGAAACATCCCTTGTTCCTGGATTGGAAGAATCAATATTGTGAAAATGGCAATCTTACCAAAAGCAATCTACATGTTTAATGCAATCCCTATCAAAATTCCAATGGCATTCTTCAGGGAAATAGAAAAAACAATCCAAAAATTCATTTGGAATCACAAAAAAAACTAGAATATCTAAAATAATACTGAGCAACAAAAGTAAGGCTGGTGGTATCATCATACATGATTTTAACCTGTACTACAGAGCCATAGTAACAAAACAGCATGGTACTGGCACAAAAACAGACATGTAGATCAGTGGAACAGGATAGAGGACCCAGATGTAAGTCCAGGTAGCAATAGCCACCTGATATTCGATAAGAGTGCCAAAAATATTCATTGGAGAAAAGATAGCCTGTTCAGCAAATGGTGTTGGGAAAACTGGATATATATCTGTAGAAGGATGAAAATAGATTCTTCTCTCTCGCCATGCACAAGAATTAAGTCCAAATGGATTAAAGACCTTAACATCAGACCTGAAACTCTGAAACTGCTAGAGGAAAAAGTAGGGGAAACCCTTCAACATATTGGTCTTGGCAAAGACTTTCTGAATACAACCCCAATTGCTCAGGCAATAAAATCACAGATTAATCACTGGGACCTCATGAAATTACAAAGATTTTGCACTGCAAAGGACACAGTGAAAAAAGCAAAGAGGCAACCTACAGAATGGGAAAAAATCTTTGTCAGCTATATATCTGATAGACGGTTAATATCTAGGATATACAAAGAACTCAAAAAGTTAAATAATAAGGAATCAAACAAACCAATCAAAAAATGGGCTATGGAGCTAAATAGAACATTCTCAAAGGAAGAAATACGAATGGCATATAAGCATCTAAAAAAATGGTCTACATCACTAGTCATCAGGGAAATGCAGATTAAAACTACATTGAGATTCCATCTCACTCCTGTCAGATTGGCAACCATAATGAAAATAAATGATCATAAATGCTGGCAGGGATGTGGAAAAAGAGGAACCCTTCTACACTGCTGGTGGGAATGCAATCTGGTCCAGCCATTTTGGAAATCAGTGTGGAGGTTCCTAAAACAGCTAAAGATTGATCTTCCATATGACCCAGCTATAGCACTCCTAGGCATATATCCTAAGGACTCACCTCATTTCCTTAGAAGTACGTGCTCAACCATGTTTATTGCTGCTCAATTTATAATAGCTGGGAAATTGAACCAGCCTAGATGTCCCTCAACTGATGAGTGGATAATGAAGATGTGGCACATTTATACAATGGAGTTCTATTCAGCGGTAAAGAAAAATGAAGTTATGAAATTTGCAGAAAAATGGATGGACCTGGAAAGGATTATACAAGTGAGGTAACCCAGGCCCAGAAAACCAAGCGCCACATGTTCTCCCTCATATGTGGATCCTAGCTACAGATGATTGGGCTTCTGTGTGAGAAGGAAAATACTTAGTAGCAGAGGCCAGTAAGTTAAAAAGGAGATATAAAGGGAAGAGAAAGGAAGGGAGGAGGGTACTTAATAGGTGGTATTGTATATATGTAAGTACAATGATTGAGATGGGGAGGTAATATGATGAAGAATGGAATTTCAAAGGGGAAAGTGCGGGGGGGGAGGTATTACCATGGGATATTTTTTATAATTATGAAAAATGTTAATAAAAATTGTGAAAATAAAAAATTTAAAAAAACAGCAACAAAAAGACAGGCGAGCAAGCACATACTTGTAACCTTTGCACTGGGTGTGAGATGCGGGAGAATCACTGAATCTCTGGACAGGCTGCTTTGCTTCTCTGCGCTGCGGCCCGTCCCTGGCTCCTCCTAAGGCAGAGCGGAGGGCGCTTCCCGCTCTCCTGCGCCTGTACTGCTGCGCCCAGCAGAACTTCCCGCTCCCTGACCGCGGAAAGTCATGAGCACAAGCTGGAGAGACGGACCAGCCAGCCGTGCTGAGCAGAGCAGAGAACACAGCAGCTCTAACTTTGCTATCATGCTGGTCTGAATAAGCCAGGGAAGAAGAATGCATCACAATTTCATCTTTTTATTCTTATTTATTTTATTTGAGAGCTAGAGCAAGAAAGGGAGAAGGAGGCAGGTCAAGAGAGAGAATGGGGGGTGCCAGGGCCTGTGGCCACTGCAAACGAACTCCAGACACATGCACCACCCAGTGTACCCAGCTCATGTGGATCCTGGGGAATTGAACCTGGGGCCTTGACTGCTAAGCCATCACTCCAGTCCCACAATGGTATCTTCAATTCCCATTCTTCCAATTACATGGGTAGTTAATGTCCTTTACTATCTGTAACCTACCTGTGTCATTGGGATCAATGTCCCCTCTCACTGATAGTTCCTCACCACTGCTATTCCTGGTAGAGTCCTAATCTGAGTTCGTCTACACCCAGGGAAATGACCATTGTCACAAGAAGCACAAACCTTTGTTGGTGACCTCCCAGGAAACTTCAAAGAGCAGTAACTCCTCCACGGGAAGTCTGTCAGCTTCCCACTGAGGAAGGCCACTCAGTGAAGTCACAGACAGGGACCTGCCTCGGAGCATTCTTCCTCCGTCCTCTGGTGCCTTTTGGACTCCCTGCTGGGCACAGTGTCACAAGAGGGCCAGGTCCACAGATGGGAAGCGCTGGTGGCTGTCCACCTTGGTGTCTCCTCTGTAGGTGAGACAGCAGAATGCAATGGCAAGGGGTGCTCAGAGAACTCCCAACCCAAGGGAGAGCTCCCTCCTCCTTCTAACGCCTTGCTGGGCAGTGCACGGAGCGTGGTGTTCTCTGCTGCAGTCTGCTCACAGAACCCAGAGCAATCCCCCAGCCTGGGCAGGCTGCCACGGGGTGGGCTGAGCCTGGGATGAGTCCAGCCCCTTAGTCCTTGTCCTTGGGGTCAAGCTTGTGGTCTCATACTGTCAGACCTCAGAGGGAAACAGCAGTCCCTGAACAGCGCAGTTAGAGCTGAGGGCCTGCATGTGTAACTTTAAAGTACTGGGCACCTGTTCCTTCATTTGATTCTCTAGAACTCTGAGCTTGACTCTAGTTGATTTTCTCCTACACCTACATATTTGAATTGTTTTGATAGGTATAGATAGTCTTGATTCGCCTTAACTTTTTCGATGTGAGGAAGCATAATTTTCCAAGTGCCTTTGTGTATAACACAGAAAAAATACACATCAAACTCATCAGTGTTCTGTTTTTTTTCTTTTCAGTGTTTGATGTTTTTTTTTAATATTGTATTTTTGTTTGTTTGTTTTGCTTATTTTTTGTTTGTTTGTTTGAGGTAGGGTTTGTAGCCCAGGCGGAACTGGAATTCACTCTGTAGTCTCAGGGTGGCCTTGAACTCACAGAAATCCTCCCAGTTCTGCCTCTAAGTGCTGGGATAAAAAGTGTGCGCCACCACGCCCAGTGCTTCAATGTTTTAATGGTTTAGGAGAAATTAATTTTAGTCACATTGCTACCTTGAAATTCTCAAATACCATTAAGTTGATAAGGGTATTGAGTGCATGAAAAATTGTTCAAATAATAGTGAAAGTTGTAACAGAAGCTATGTTCTTAACAACCATCTGAATCACATTGCTAGGAAATGCCTTTGTTTATCCCTGTCTCTGCATGTATATAAATATGTACCGACGTATCCACACACATGTGCGTGCACACATGTGTACACTATATTATTCCAAAGAGGTCAGTCCTTTCCTTAGCATGCTTTATTTTATTTTATTAATTATTAATGTTATTTTTTGATTTCTAGGTAGGGTTTCATTCTTAGCCCAAGCTGACTGGAATACACTATGGAGTCTCAGAGTGGTCTGGAACTCACGGTGATCCTCCTACCTCTGCCTCCCGAGTGCTGGGATTAAAGGTGTGCTCCAACACACCCAGCTTTTTTTTTTTTTTTTTGTAGGTTCTCACTCTAACCCACACTTACCTGGAATTTACTATGTACTTTCCTGTCTCAAACTAAGAAACAATGCAAGTAACCTGCAGCATAGTCTATTCTTAATATTAAAAACATATAGGGCAGGAAAGATGGCTGCGCAGTTAAAGATACTTGCTTGCAAAGAGTATGATCTCCCCAGTACCACATAACATCAGATGCACAAAGTGGCGCATGCATCTGAAGTTCACTTGCAGTGCCCAAGGCCCTGTCATGTCCACAATTACTCTATCTCTCCTCATCAACACATACAAATATTTTAAGATATAAAAATACATTAAAATCTAAAAACGTATCACTTTATTCTTGAGAGTTAATGTCTACTCCATGGTCTGTCATCTCTGCCCTTCGCAGGGGAAGAGGAGACTGGAGGATTCCACATTGGAGGCTACTTAGAAATAACCTATCTCTATAAAGTAATGACAAATAAATGACATTAAAAAATATCTACTCTATAGAATTTTATAAACATGGTCAATACAGCCCCTACATTAGCAAAGTTTACAGTGTTTCCCAGGCTTTATTCTACTGATAAGGGAGAACACCCGTCCCTACCAGAGGAGCCTCAGGAAGGTCACTGGTTAGCAAGGGGGATGGGAGCTTTTCCTCAGCAATGTGACTGCTGGTACTCATGCAGTGACCCTAAGTAAACTCAGTAGATAACAGACAAAAAAGAAACATGAAAGAAACTGGAAAGAATCAGTTCAGAACAGTTGGAGGGGAGCAGCAAGGGTAGGTGGGGGTGCAGGTGATCAAATCACACGGTATAGGGCCGGGAGACGGCTGAGGGGAGAAGGGATTTGCCTGTGAAGCCCAAGGACTCATGTCTGACTCTCCAGATTCCACATAATCCAGACACACAAAGTGGCACAAGCACACCGTTCGCACATGGGCACAAGGTGGTATGGGCATCTAGAGCCCAAGTGCAGTGGCTGGAGGTCCTGGCACACCAACGCACACAATCTCTCTCTCTCTCTTGCTTTCTCTCTCATAAAAAATCACAAAAATTGACTATATATATATATATATATATATATATATATATATATATATATATACATACATACATACATACATACATACATACATATATATATATATATATATATATGAAACTCCAGTACTTTAGATAACTCTCTTGTGTTCTTGTGTTTATTGATAAAACTGTGCAGTGAGAAGAATTCTTACAATTATAAGTTAAAGCATAACTCATGAGTATATTTCAGTTTTCAAGAATGATATCAGAATATCATTATATTCTAATTACCAAAACTAGAAACAAAATATTCTTTAGCAATATTTAAAAGCTTTCTGCGGATATTCAGGTGACGACGCTGCAGGAGCTCCTCCAATAACCCCGACACAGAAGCTGGGCAGCTCTCACGTGGGGACACAGCCGCGTGAAGCCACTTGGATACGGAATCCAGGCAGTTTTGCTTTTTTTTTTTTTTTTTTAAGTTTATTTATTTATTTATTTATTTGAGAGCGACAGACACAGAGAAAGACAGATAGAGGGAGAGAGAGAGAATGGGTGCACCAGGGCCTCCAGCCTCTGCAAACGAACTCCAGACGCGTGCACCCCCTTGTGCATTTGGCTAATGTGGGACCTGGGGAACCGAGCCTTGAACCGGGGTCCTTAGGCTTCACAGGCAAGCGCTTAACTGCTAAGCCATCTCTCCAGCCCCAGTTTTGCTTTTGACCACTGCTCTGCTCTTGACGAAAACTGAAGAAAATAGACAATATAGAAAGCAGGAGACAGAGCAACCTCAGAGAACAGTGCCCACTAGTTGAAGGCTAAAGACAGTGAAAAAAAGAAACAAAACAATTAGAGATGATGCCAGAAAAGGACTTTTCTGGAAATGACAGTGTACAGTGTTGTGCAAAGATAAGAAAGACTGAGCGAATATCAAGGAAACTTTCTTAACACATCAGAATCCAGAATTTTATTGTTTACAGCATAGCAAGTTGAAGCTATTATTAGACCTAAGAAGCCAAACCACAAAGGCTAGTGGATAAATGCATAGCGGGGAGAGAACTTTCAGACATGTGGAAGGGCAGTAACCAAGACATCATTATTTCATAGTATGAGAATAAAAGATGGGAAAGTTTATAAGCACAGCAAAGGAAACTAGGAAAGGAACGAGCCTATAGATAGACTGAAATCCCACTCACGTGATGAGGTGTGAGCAAATGAGCACAGCCGTGGTGGGAAATCCTCAGAAAGACATGAGCGTGAGAGAATCGAGCATGGTGGTGATGAACATCCCAGCAGCAAAGTCATGAGGGAGAAACATCACCAGTGCTGGCGTGCGCTGCTACGCACGTCCTACATATGAGAAAATAAGCACAGAGGAGGTGCGAACTCCTACAGAAGCCATGAGCGTGAGAAGTGATCATGGAGGTGGTGTGAACTTCTACACGTAAAAATACACTTTAAGGCGGGCGTGGTGGCACGCGCCTTTAATCCCAGCACTGGGGAGGCAGAGGTAGGAGGATCGCCATGAGTTTGAGGCCACCCTGAGACTACAGAGTGAATTCCAGGTCAGCCTGGACCAGAGTGAGTAAATCTGTCTCTCCCCAGTCTCCTTGTCTGGGTCAAACTGTTAAACACACAACACACACTCCCTTACACTGGTCCTTCTCCACAAGCTAAACAAAATTCCGTGTTTCGTGAATCATTTTTTCTATGATAAGAAAAAAGTACTGATGAGCATTTACTAAACTTGCTGGTGAATCATAAATAATTGGGATTTTGAAATCCCTTGTGACATCGTCTTCTCCTCCTTCTCCTTCTTCATTTTGTATTCTCAAGGTAGGGTCTCACTCTAGGCCAGGGTGACCTGGAATTCACTCTGTAGTCTCAGGGAGGCCTTGAATCATGGTGATCCTCCTCCTATGTCTCCCAAAGCTGGGATTAAAGGCGTGTGCCATCATGTCTGGCCACCTATGTCTTCTAAGCCATTACTTTACCCACTAAGCAAATGATTTTTCTACTTTTCTGTAATCATAAAGAGGACTAACATTTTGACACTTAAATTAGAATCTTCCCATCCCTTTAATTTACTGAAAGGGAAAGATAAATTATAGTCAGGATTACATAATTTCTTCCACTATAATTTCAAAGAATGTGCACATAACTTTAATTGGTGTATGGGGTTACAGAATTATTTGTCATTCTGAGGATCTTAACTAAAATACCAAAAGCCAGGCTGAAGAGATGGCTCAACACTTAAGTAATTTGCTCACAAACCCTAACTGTCTGGGTTTAATTCCCCAGTACCCAAGTAAAGCCAGATGCCCAAAGTGGTGCATTCATCTGGAGCTCATTGCAGTAGCCTTACTGTGCCCATTCTGTGTGTGTGTGTGTGTGTGTGTGTGTGTGTGTGTGTGTTTGCAAATAAATACATTTTTTAATTGAGCATAACAAAATAAGAGGACAATAAGAGAGGGAGGTCCTCTCCAGGTCTTTCCATACTCAAACACACCGTCCCCTTCTGCCTGCCCTAGGCCCTGTGGGGCTCCCTTATCTGTGAAATCTGTTGTCATGTGATCAGAGCTTTGGCATCTACCTTCTTGCATGTTTACCATGATAAATTATCATGGTATCTCTCTCCAGTAACCCCAACATTAAGCATCTGTCTGCACTTGATTCTTTTTATAAAAAATTACTCATTATTACCACTGCCCGAGAGAACAGTGGGAGAGTAAGCAAGAAAGAAAATGGAAGTGCCAAGCCTTCTCCCGCTGCAAAGGAACTCCAGATGAATGCACCACTTGGTGCATGTGGCTTTCCTTGGGTACTCGGCGGTTGAATCTGAGCCATCACACTTTGCAAGCTAGAGTCTTAACTGCTAAACCACCTTCTCCAACTGACAGGCCCAATGCCTTTGGCAGGGGGTCTTAATTTTGCCTGTTTTCATGTCTATCTCTAACTTTCTATGGCATTCTGGGTCATCTGTATACAAGAGGAAAATTAGATAAAATGTACATTAATCAAAAAACACAGTCCAGGGCTGTAGAGATGGCTTAGCATTTAAGCGCTTGCCTGTGAAGCCTAAGGACCCCGGTTCAAGGCTCAATTCTCCAGGACCCACGTTAGCCAGAAGCACAAGGGGGCGCACACTTCTGGAGTTCGTTTGCAGTGTCTGGAGGCCCTGGGGTGCCCATTCTCTCTCTCTCTCTCTCTCTCTCTCTCTCAGCCTCATTCTCTATCTGTCTGTCCCTCTCAAATAAATAAATAAAATAGAAAAAAAATAAAAAAAAAAACACAGTCCAGCGTGAGGTGTCGGTAGTCCTAAACTTGAACTTGATTAGCTCAACCCTTTTTCTGCAATGATCTAAGCATTCCTTTTCTACTCTTCCAAATAGCTGTATCTTTGGAGGTCCATCCAGGATATTATACTGCAACTAAGAACAAAGAGGCTAAGCCATTAGAAAACTTCCTGTAGCTCAGTGATGCAGCACTTGCCGAGCATGCACGGGCCCTGAGGTCAATCCATCCCCAGCACGAACAACAAAAGAGCGTTTGTTTTGGACGCGTTACAGCATTGACAGTCCAGAGAGATTGAAGACAGGGAGTTCGGCACTGTCTTGGAAGTTGCAGAAAATTCTGAACCTGACTATCGTAGCCTGCAGAGCTTTGGGGTTGATGTGCATCAAAACCTTCAGCCAACACCGAGTTCCTCATGCACTGGCTGTTACCAAAAGGCATTTCCAGCTAGCTATTCTGATTTGAGTAAAATAGTTCCAATCCTGTGCTTCCAGGAGAGTTGAATTCGAGTATTCTTTTAAAAAATTTTTTTATTATACTTTTTTTTTATTGATAACTTCTATACTTACAGACAACAAACCATGGTATTTCCCTCCCCCACCCTCTCCCACTTTCTCCTTCATTGCTCTGCTCTCCGGCATGTCCCCTCCCTCTGTCCATTAGTCTCTCTTTTAATTTGATGTCATCATCTTTTTCTCCTATTATGACGGTCTTGTGTGGGTATTGGTAGGCACTGAGAGGTCTTGGATATTGAGGCTATTCTGATTTAAGTGGAATAGTTCTAATCTTGTGCTCTGAGGAGAGTTGAATCCGTGCATTCTTGTTTCTTTACACTGTCCCCTTGCTTACAACCCTGCGTCAGAACTGAGTGTGAGGGACGCTGTGTCCCGACAGACACCGAACCTTAGCTCCACCGTTAGGTTGAATTTGGACAAAGACAGTATTCAAATTCACTTTTGGACAATGCTTACAATGGTAAATGTTTGAAATTTTTTTAAAAAAAAATGTGTACCAGCGGTCAACAGCCCTTTGCACTGACCACCCTGGTGATTCGGTCCTATAGGGCTTGGGATTCACACCGGGGTCACCTGGCAGGCGGGATTGGCCGGAGCCGACATGGCCCCAGTCATGTTCAGTTGGGTCCCTTTCCAGATAACCAGAGTGGACACGTTAAGATAGTTTCTGGAATGTGAAAGATTCAAGGATTACATAAAATGATCCTGACAATCAATACCAAGAATGGGATCTTTACATCATGTCATAGATGTTAATAATCACCGGGTTAGGTTTGCTGAGAACACATCTCTCTCACTATGAGTGAAGGGGCAACAAGCACTGGATCTTCACTGAGAATGAGATGGAAAGAACCAGGGTGAATGGAGAGAGCAGAGGCCTTTCAAACTGAAGGTATTACAGACTTTCCAAGCAGACCCCAAAGGACATGAAACATCCTCCAGGCTTTAACTTCCAAAGGCCTAAATGTGAACCTCCATGGCCCACCTGAGTCACACACAGTGAAACCCCTTTTGGGGCGCTTGGTCTTGAGCAGCCCTGACTGGTCCATGCCCTCTATGACCTCACATGGTTCCATGGTGATGGAACCCCCGAAGCAGATATAAGGGGGCCTGGCCAGCTCTGGATTTTGTCCGGGTCAACATAGAGCAGAGAGTGAGTGGACCCGGACAGCGGAGAGGAGAGGAGTGGTGATTTGGTGATTGGTGCGGTTATTGAGGAGAGGAGAGGACAGGAGAGGAGAGGTGTTTTGTGTGGTTGACTGTTAGTGTGTGTGATCTAGTTGTGTGTGTGGTTTTTTTTGTTGCTTTTTGATTTAGGTCTTTTGAAGTTTATTTATTTCTTTTTGCATCATTGTATTTGACTTTCTGATTTCATTTCTTTAGGTAGACTTTGGGGTGGGATTTGTTTTTCTTCTGGCTTGGTTTATAGTTTTGATTGTTATTTTGATTTCTTAGTTTAATTTCCTTAGTTAGCTTCATAGTTCATTAGCTTTTTACTTTCACCTTTACTTTTAAGTTTTCTTTTGGCTTTTTGCCTGTTTAAGTTTATTTTTTTCCATCTTTTGATTTTACTTTGTTGTTTCATTTATTTGGGTTATTGTTGCTGAGGGAGTTTGTTTATTTATTATTTTTGTTTATAGTTTTGATTGGTATTTTGACTTTTTATTTTAATTTCTTGTATTAACTATATAATTCATTTACTCTTTACTTTCACCTTTACTTTTGAGTTTTCATTTCCTTTGGCTTTTGGCCCTTTTCAAGTTTATTTTTTTCCATCTTTTGATTTTACTTTGTTGTTTCATTTATTTGGGTTATTGTTGGTGAGGGAATTTGTTATTTTTCATTTTGTTTGTAGTTTTGATTGGTATTTTGACTTTTTATTTTAATTTCTTTTATTAACTACATATTTTATTTAGTGTTTACTTTCACCTTTACTTTTGAGTTTTCATTTCTTTTGGCTTTTGGCCTTTTGAAGTTTATTATTTTGCATCTTTGGGATTTAGTTTCTGGTTTCATTTCTTTGGGTAGACTTTGGTGTGGGACTTGTTTTTCTTCTCGCTTGGTTTTTAGTTTTGATTTTTATTTTGATTTCTTATTTTAATTTCTTTTGTTGACTAGATATCTTATTAGCTTTTTACTTTCACCTTTACTTTTGAGTTTGCTTTTATTTTGTCTTTAAGTTTATTATTTTTCATCTTTGGAATTTACGTTACGGTTTCATTTCTTTGGGTTATTGTTGGTGTGGGAATTTGGTTCTTTTGTGATTTTGTTTTTAGTTTTGATTTTTATTTTGACTTTTTATTTTAATTTCTTTTATTAACTACATAGTTCACTTTTTATTTTTATCTTTACTTTCAAGTTTTCATTTCTTTTGGCCTTTGGAAGTTTATTATTTGGCATCTTTTGATATTACTTTCTGATTTCATTGGTTTGGGGAGTCTTTGGTGTGGGACTTGTTTTTCATCTGGCTTGGTTTATAGTTTTGATTTTTATTTTGGTTTTTTATTTTAGCTTTTTTTCTTAGTTACATATTTCATTTATAGTTTAATTTACCTTTTTATTTGGCATCTGTAGCCTTGCTACGATGTCTCTTCACTCTGATGAGACCCTCTGGTCTCACTATGAGCTCATGGACCAGATAGGCCAGGGAGGCTGTTCGCGAGTCAGGATGGCGAGACACCGACTTACCGGGGTGTTCGTTGCCATCAAAATATTGAACAAGCTGGATGAGAAATTCATATACGTTCAGTCAGAAGTGGACATCTTGAAGATGTTGCATCACCCCAATATTGTCACCCTATTCGAAATCATTGAGACAGAACAGAACATCTATCTGGTTCAGGAACTGTGCCAGGACACGCTGTCTAAGCACATCACAAAGGGGGGCATGGAGGAGGAGAAGGTCCGCACGATATTCCGGCAAGTTGTGGAAGCCGTTCGCTACTGCCATGACAGAGGGATAGCCCATAGGGATATCAAGCCGAACAACATCATGATGGATGCTGCAGGCAAGGTCACGCTAATAGACTTTGGCATGGCAACGACGTTCAGAGCAGGGGAGAAGTTCACCACGTACTGTGGGGGGTTTTCATACATCCCACCCGAAGTTTTCATGCATCAGCCCTATGATGCCTCAAAGAAAGACATGTGGACCTTGGGCGTCCTATTATACCACATGATCACTGGCACTCGCCCATTCGAATGGACAACGACGCGGAAGGAGCAGAGACGGAAGATAATCAGGGGGAAGTACGAAGTACCCAGTCACGTCTCCGAAGAAGTGAGAGATCTGATCAGCCACCTGCTAAAAGTTCGTCCGGATCAGAGGAGTGCCGCAAATGAGGTGATAAAACACCCATGGCTCCAGCGAGGCCAAGAGTCTCCCTCAAAAATAGGGAAGACATTCCACAAGAGGCTGGACCCTGCCATCCTGGTTGCCATGAAATCTATTGGGCTAAATACAAGAGAGACTTGTATTTCAATTATGGAAGGGCAATTCAACAGCTTAATGGCAGTCTATCTGTTCTTAGAGCACCAGGCATGCAGGAAGCATGAGGACAAGGCCCAAGACACAACAAGTCCTGGGAAGACACAATTCCCCACCCACATTCATCCTTCTCACTTCTCCCTGGCCCTCAAACGAACAAAATCCCAGCTAAGCCTTAAAGAGCAAAAGCAGCCCAAGGAAGGTGAGCAGGCTCCTCTGAATATACGAAGAGCGTCCAGTGCCCCCATCATACAGAATATGGCCACTCTCACCCAGGGTTCCATTTCTCCTTGGCCCTTCACGGCTCAAGGCACCGCCATCCCTGTAGCATCCCCCTGTTATACGATTGGCCAGTGGAGCAGTCTGGAGTTTCCAGAAAAGATAGAAAAGCATATAGCCTCGGCGCAGGGAAGCCAAGGCCAGGCAAGCCATCCAGAGCCCTGCAAAGCATCAGCAGCCTCCACCTGTGCTCCTAAAGGCCCAGACCAGCCTGCAGCCCCTACTCAGGGCCCAAGAAGGCGCTGGAGGCTGTGGCAGCGAATACAGCACTGCTTCCGCCAACTGTGTTCCTGTGTCAGGCCACACCAGGGCTCAAGTGACAGAAATCGGGTATTCCCAGGGTGAGTGCCAGGGCCCAGTTGGGGTCAGTAAGGAAGTGAGGACAGAGAGGTGTGTATACCCTGGGGTTGTGGCAGGAAAGGGGAGAAAAGGTCCTCCTGAGCAGTCTTCACATTAAGCCTTTCCTGCAAGCTGCCCTCCTCCTCCTCCTGCAGTCCCCTCTCCCGCTCCTCTCCCATAACACTGAGGGGGAAAAGGATTAATAGAAACCTGTGTGCATGCATCGTGTGGTGGTACCATCATTTCTCTCCTCCGTGCCCCCATTCCACTGAGGGCTCTTCTCAGCGGCATTGCTGGTCCTCACCATGGAGTGATGGGTGCGGGGTTGGGACAGCAGGCAGTCACCGGGGCGGGGTGGGGGGCGGGGGTGGGATCTGGATCTTCCCTCCCAGCTTGTGGTTCTTACACTGTCCTCCACAGATATCTCTGCAATGAGGCATGGAGGCCTTCACGTAGATGCCCAGGAGGGGAATGCCTGGGTCAGTTGGGAGCTCTATTTTCCTCTTTTTCAGCAGCCAGCATACCGATTTTCCTGCCAGTGAGCAAGTTTGCACTCCCCCAGCTGCCAGTGAGGACTCCCCGTTCCCTGGAGTTGAAGCCCCCAGATCACAGAAGAGTGGTGAGCAGCATCTCGACATGGTCCCCACAGCCAAGGGGCAGACTGACCCCCGTGCTCGTGACAAGACACGGAGCACCCTCCTGAGCAGCTTTCACAGACACCCCCAGTGCCGGCTTCCTCCCTCTCCTCCTCCCACAGCCTCCCTTCTCCCTCCTTCCTCTATACCTCCAAGAAAATAAATTTGACCTCAATCATCCAGTGTGAGGTAATGTTTTTGATATGTCTTAGCAAACTACTAAACAGTAATGGACAGGTGGTGTCTGTGGTCACGGGTGGGAAGATCACTCGTCATGGTTACGGGCAGACTTTCCTGTCTTCTGGCCACGTGCATTTTAATGACTGCAGAGCAAGGCAGTGGTGGTCACAAGGTCTCAACTTCTTGAAATGCTGTAAAATGGCTCTGATGGGATCAGACCACCCTGAAATGTCACAGGCTCCCTCATATCAAGAGTGGACGTCTAGGGTCATTTGGAGGTGCCACCCCTGCAGTGATTCTCACCCTGGGCTGGAAGCCGAGGCCTTGACCCGCTCGTCAAGTGTCCGCTGCTGAGCTGCCCCGCCACGTCTGTTGCTTCAACAATTCCAAACCATGGGTTTTCCTTCTCTCCTCTCCCCTGACTTAGAATTTCAGTTCCTCTTCCTGCATCCTCCCCGGATTTCCCTCAGCACACCCCCTTGTGCCTCCCCGTGGACTCTGGCCTATAAGACATTGCAGACCAAGGGGAGCACGTGTGTGTGTGTGTGTGTGTGTGTGTGTGTGCGTGCGCGCGCGCACGCGCACCGCGTCATCGTGTGAGCAGATCTGGAGAAAAGGGCTTTAGTTGTACGTGGGGTTAGTTTGGGTTTTGTGATGAAAGGCTGCATGGGAGGCGGTGCGAGGCTGCCAAATCCAGTGACTTGTGTCAAACAGAGACAAAGACTCCCAGGTGCCCAGAGTTGTGGATTGTAGCAAACATGGAGGCAGAGACCAGAACGACCGCCCGAAGTCACTAGAAGCAGAAGTAATCACCCTAGAGGCCCCACAGGACCCTGAGGACACCTTGGTCTTGACCCAGGGACACTGCTTGTACACTCATGGCCCCTACTAGCATGCAAAAGTGCTACGTCCACGGCGACCTCGCCTGTGTAGCAAGCAGAAATGCTTCTGCACTGGAAGAGAGCTGAGGACAGAGGGCCAGCACTCCTCGGAGGGATGCCCCCGGTGACCCCTTGGCAGTCAGTTACTGTAAAGGTTCCTGCTGCCCATGAAGTCACAACGACCTAATTGCTGGCGCCAATGCTGTTTCTTTCCTGCTTTCTTCTAGCTGTTTGTCTAAGAACAGCTAATTCAACACTTATTAGTAATCATGCACGCAATCAGAGTACAAGAAACAATCTAAGCATTGAATGCGCCCCTCCTATGATTAGGGCAATGGAGAGAATGTATAACTCTACTAGGAATAAAAAATTAACTCTAGAACAGTTTTTAGATGGTGTAAAGTAAAAATAGCTTATGATGTTTGAGAACGATACTGAGCCTGAGAATATGAAAGTAGAAATATTGATCGGTAGTGTTCATAAGAAACATGACAGTTCTGCAGAAAAGGAGTTACAAAACTTAGGCATTCCCACCAGGAAACTTCCTGGGGGATATGTTCAGTACTTGATCAGGGCAGATGGTGGACTCCTAGAGCTGGAATCTACTTAGTTCCACTCCCCTATGAGGGAGGATATGATGAATTCGGTAATAGATGGGTGAATTATGAAGTAAAAAGGAGGCTATGGCATTCTCTTCCATTTATGGGAACGCTTAACAAGGAAACGTAAGCCTTGGTGTTTATACAGTCCTTGGGGTATAAGAAATAAGTAACCTGTTATGCACCTTACACCTAGTTTCTGTTTGTATAATGTTGTGGTCAATGATACAAGGCATCCTTCTTAAAAAATGGGTACAGTTCCTGCCTGATCAACATTACATGTATGCTTACAATAGAACAATACTTAAGATTGTTTAGATTAATGATTTCTGAAATCACTTGTTGGCTTGCTAAGTTTCCCTGTGTAATCTGTATAAAATCTTCATGAAACCTTCAGTAAATTGCAGCAGCATATTCAACTTGAGTGTGTCTGTCTGTCATTTCCTCGCCGAATCCCGAGTTCTCCTTGAGCCTTCGCCCTTGTTCTCCCTCGGTCCTGATCTCCCCGAGAGTCAGTCCGCGGCACAAAAGTACACTTCTATTTGGTGTGGTCACTGCCTTTGGGTAATTTGTTAAGGCAGCCCATGACCACCAGGCTCTGGAGGGCAGTACAAATTCAACTTTGCACAAAAGTCTGCCAGGGACTCTGTGCCTCCTGGTCCTGTGCACGTGAGGGACACGTGGAAAGGGGTGAACAGAGTCCAGGTCACTGTGGGTAACACATAGTAGTGACCATATCTGCACAAAAGAGCACCTTTCCTTGAGATCATTTGTATGTTGTCATTGTCTTTCCTTGTCTTGTGGACAACTCGACACCCTGAAAACTGTCCCACATATCCCACACGTGGTTACGATGACCCATTTCAATCAGGTGACCTCCACTGCTGAGTGGACAGAATTACCCTGGAGCCTCAGGGTCAACCTCTGAGCGTACAGTGTAGGTAAAGCTCCGAATGACGGCTGGGAGGGAGGCAGGGAAGACGGAAAGTGCATGTGCTCAACGCTGGGGAAAGGGAGTGTGACGCCTCCTCACTGGTGCCCTCCCTGCTGAAAGAAAGCAGGAAGCTTAGAGGATCTCTATCCAAGGAACAAGTCATGCAAAAACCTCCCTCTTGTCCCTTGGCATTTGAAGCAACAGCAACATCTTGGTCCAAGAATCAGGACATACCAGGAAAGAAAATCAAATAAATCAGGAAAGGAATGCCATGACTTCATTACCCTGAGAATCCAGAGCACGCGGTGTAAGGCCTTGTGTCCTTAAGGACATACTAGCCAAGCTCTGCAAAGACCCAGCACTTTTGGAGAGGTATGCCAGGGGCATCTGGCAACAAATGGTTAGTCACAAACCACATGGCCACATGCATGTTCAGTTGAATCCCTAAACAAAGTTACACCATCAAGATAGTCACAGAATGGGAAATAATGGCTATAAACAAAAATATTCTACAAATCAAAACCAGGAGATGATCTGGAGTAATGACTTAACTGCTAAGCACTTGCCTGTGAAGCCTAAGGACCTGGGTTCAAGGCTCGATTCCCAGAACCCACGTATGCCAGATCCACAAGGGGGCGTACGAACATGGAGTTCGTTTGCAGTGGCTGGAGGCCCTGGCGTGCCCATTCTCTATCTATCTGCCTCTTTCTCCCTCTGTCTGTGTGCCACTCTCAAATAAATAAATAAAAATAACAATATCAACAAAACCCCAGGAGAGGCTATCTTCTCAAATGCACATATTTTAATGATAAAACACAGCAGTATTATATTTTATGAAGAACAACACCTTATCACGTCAGGGAGGGTGAGGCAACAGTTTGAGAGTGATCACTCAGAATTGAAAGTGTGCAAGCCTGTGCAGGCCAGGGATTGTATGGGCACGTGTGCGTGTGCATGTGCATTTGAGGGCCAGCAGTCAACATTTAGTGCCCTCCTCTATCACTTCTTCCTCTTATTCTGTGAGACAGGGTCTCTCATGGAAGCTGCAGTAACTAAGCAGCCTACCCTAGGTAGCCAGCAAGTCCCTGGAATCCTCCATCTTCACCAGTATGTGAATCCCTTTGCCACCTCCATTGTGCAGATGGGAGTTCTGCCAGATCCTCTCGTACTGGAGCTCCAAAATCTTGCCTTCTTTTCCTTCCCTGAAGTTCTTGCCTGGCTACAAATCGTCATCTTGATCAGCACTCAGCATTTAACTTAATTTTTTGCACATATCTTCAATTAGATAAGCTAAGGTACCTTCCAGCTGTCACATTCATGAATGGTTAGATACTTGCAATAAGACCTTAGGGTATGCCATTTAATAATCAGATTTTGTTAGCTGACACAAATACCCTAAACACCAGGGAGATATTTTTCTCCCAGCACAAAACCAATTTAACAGAAGGCATTCCGTGGCCTAAGGAGCTACTCCAGATTGACAGCTCAGCCTTATTCCAACTCTAGGTTCTGCATTTCCAAGAGCCTTCCTGTTCACGCCCAGCACAGCTGGTCATGTGAGTATGGGCTTCCTATTCTTATGGCATCTACCTACCTACTTTTAGAAAAATGTTTTCTTTTTCTTTTTTCTCTATGTCCTTATTTGGCAAAACAAAAAGTAGATGAACATAAGCTGAGCCCCTCACCTTCCCATGATGTCACAATTCTCCAAGTCCTTACATTTAAGCCATTTTAAACTGGTCAGAACTCAAGCCTGGAAAACACCAGAGTAGAGTAAATATGGGATTCACAGAGAAATCTTTGTAGAGAAAATTGTAAATACACTATTTCACTGAGCGGTATGACTTAACATCTCTGTGCATGGAGAAATGATTGTGGTAGAAAGAAGAAATCTTGAAAATGTAATCTGAAGAAGGAATTTAATATCCAAACCTCAGTCATCCTTCCTGCAATACAGAGACCCTTCGTGGATGCTGGGACATTAAGTGAAGGTTTCCAATGATCACTACAGGGCTGGAGAGATGGCTTAACAGTAAAGGTGCTTGCCTGCAAAGCCTAAGAACCCAGGTTTGATTCCCTAGTTCCCACGTAAGCTGGATCCACAAGGTGACACATGTGTCTGGAGTTGTTGACAGTGGCTAGAGGCCCTGGAGCTCCCATTCTCTCTCTATATCTGACTCTTTGTCTATAATGAAACACCATATATATATATATACACACACACACACACATATATGTCACTTTATAAAGAAAACCCATCATAGATGCTGGAGGATTTCTTAAATGAAGAAGGGCTTCAGTATCATTTCATGAAGACCCTAGAATGTGACAGTACATTGTGTTTCATGCATACTAGTAGATGACAGTTAAGCGCAGGAATTTAGAAGCTATGAGGTCTCGTTGCGTCCCATCTCTACTGTTTAGTGACAGTCATCTCTTCATGCCTCCATGTCCTCATTAGTGGGAATAAGCTTAGGATCTCTCCTGGTTTCCAAGTATTTGGAAATCCTTGCAAGCATCCTGGTTAATGAGCTGAGTGTTTGACTGGCACCTCAACTGTAGGCATCAGGGGTGTTGCCAGATATCTTACCAGGAGTAGTGCCACTTCCTACAACACAGAACTGTCCATGAAAATGTCAAGAGCGGCAAGGCTGAGCACCACCACCTCCAGTGTGGAGGACCTCAAGTTAGGGTCTGTAGGCAGCTGGAAGTTAGCAGTACTTGTGTTAACCACTATTTTGACCAAGATTTGTCCTGAAATTTTTTTCTTGGTTTGTTGAGGTAGGGTTTCGCTCTAGCCCACGCTGACCTGGAATTCACTATGTAGTCTCAGGTTGGCGTCAAACTCATGGTGGTCCTCCTACCTCTGCCTCCCAAATGCTGGGATTAAAGGCATGTGCCACCCCGCCCCGCTTGTCCTAGAAGTTTTACGTAATCTTCTACACAACTTTAGCTGGCGATGGGGTCAGCGATTGCATACTGGCCTAGCTTGCCCAAGGTCCTGGATTTCATCCTCAGCACTAGAAAAACAAAACCAAAAACTAATTACCTGGTAGTGGTTGTGCACACCTTTAATCCCAGCACTCTGGAGATTGAGGTAGGAGGAGTGCTGTGAGTTCTAGTTTATCCAGAGACCACATAGTGAATTCCAGGTCAGCCTGGGCTAGCATGAGACTCTACATTGAGAAATTTAAATAGGAAACACTACAGAGATTAAAAAAAACATGGCAGATCCACCTTCACCTTGAAAAACAGTGTTTACTCATGCCAGCACAAAAAATGAATGCGTTCGGGCTGGAGAGATGGCTTAGCGGTTAAGCGCTTGCCTGTGAAGCCTAAGGACCCCGGTTCGAGGCTCGGTTCCCCAGGTCCCACGTTAGCCAGATGCACAAGGGGGCGCACGCGTCTGGAGTTCGTTTGCAGAGGCTGGAAGCCCTGGCGCGCCCATTCTCTCTCTCTCTCCCTCTATCTGTCTTTCTCTCTGTGTCTGTCACTCTGAAATAAATAAATAAAAAAATGAACAAAAAATATTTAAAAAAAATGAATGCGTTCATTTATGATGCACAGAAAAGTGACACCCACCTTGCCAAGAATTTCAACAGGAAAGACAGAGAGAGACAGAGAAAGATAGATAGATAGATAGATAGATAGATAGATAGATAGATAGATAGATAGAGCGAGAAAGGCTAATAGAGAGAATAGGGATGCCAGGGTTTCTAGCCCTGCAAATGAACTCCAGGCATGTGAGCCACGTTGTACATCTGGCTTATCAGGTCCTAGGGAATCAAACCTGGGGGCTAGGCTTCACAGGCAAATGCCTTAACTGCTAGGTCATCTCTCCAGCCCCAAGAGTTTCAAATTAATTAACATTTGTCAGCTTGTCATATGAACATTCAGCAATGAAATCTGTTCGTGGCATTGAATAGATAACATAGTAATGATCACTGGTGACATCTCTGTGGTTTTCTCTGAATAAAGACATAACTTCAGGGCTGGAGAGATGACTTAGTGGTTAAGGAGCTTGACTCTGAACCCTGAGGACTCAGGTTTGATTCCCCAGTACCCAAGTAAGCCAGATGCACAAGGTAGGACATGAGTCTGGGGTTAGTTTACTGTGACTGGAGGTCCTGGTATGCTCACGTGCTCTCCGTCTCTCTCTCTCTCTCTCTCTCTCTCTCTCTCTCTCTCTCTCTCTCGCCCTCCCTCCCTCTCTTTCTCTCTCTCCTGGGCATGGTGGCACATGCCTTTAACCACAGCACTCAGGAGGCAGTGGTAGGAGGATTGCCATGAATTCGGGGCCACCCTGAGACTACATAGTGAATTCCAGATGAGCCTGGGCTAGAGTGAGACCACCCTACCACATAAAGAAGAGAGAAAGAACGAAAGAAAGAAAGAAAGAAAGGAAGGAAGGAAGGAAGGAAGGAAGGAAGGAAGGAAGGAAGGAAGGGAAGGAAGAATAATCTCAACTGTAAATGTTAAGGTGAGGGCAATCTGTCACCCCATTGACTTCCAGAGTTGGCTCAGCTGATCTGATTGGCTAGAGGATATCCCATTCCTCCCTCATTGCTCCATGGGCATCCCGCCTGACACTCTGTCATCCAGGACAGTCTTCCAAAGAGAGGACAATTCTTCAGTAAAGGGTATGTGTGTAGCCCAGCTCCTTGCTAGGACCTCAAGACAAACTCCCACAACATGCAAAGTTAAGAGACTTCACTGAAATGAGACTGCTGGAATGTTCATTTAAGTCTGGACCTCATCCCTTGCTCCATTGGGCTGGAGAGATGGCTCAGAAGTTAAGGCACTTGTCTGCACAGCCTAAGGACCCTGGTTCAATTCCCTAGTACCCACATAAAGCCAGATTCACAAGGTGTTGCATAAATCTGGAGTTCATTTGCAGAGCTTAGAGGCTCTAATACACCCATTCTCTCTGTCTCTGCTTCTTTCTCCCTCCCTCCCTCCCTCCCTCCCTCTCTCTCTCTCTCTCTCTCTCTCTCTCTCTCTCTCGCCCCTCTCAATAAATAAATAAGTGAAGTGTAAGTAACTTCAGTTACCCTCAATATATGTCTTGTCACTGTTAGAGCTTTCACCGTCCATTAAGAATTGAGGAATTTGGGGTACTTTGTGACAGTTCTTATCTCTAGTCTTTAGTTAATTAATCTGACTAGTATTTTTTTCATATCCCCTTTAGAATACGGAACTTTTTACCTGAGTCTCCTGCTAATTAGTAGCCCCTGTTATTAGATCCCTGGCTCTCAGATCTGTAGCCCTGTGTTCTTTGAGAGTTCAGATCACACCCAGATGACCTCACACAGGGCTCAGACACTCCTTATGCTATTGAGTATTGCTTGAATGGGTGATGCTGTGATGTGAATGTGTCCTCCCAAAGGTAATGTTTCATAAACTTAGTCCCGACATTTCTGTTAGTAATATTTGAGGGTGCGGCTGTAGATGAAATGAGGAAAGCCCTCCTGGTGGCACAGTCATGCCACCCTGAACTCAGCAGACCTCATCAGACAGCTTGAGTGGCCAACAGTCATACCACTCTGAAAGCACCCGATCTCGCTGACAGCATGAGCAGCTTTCTAAGAAAAGGAAGAGAGGGCTGCAGAGATGGCTTAGTGGTTACGTGCTTGCCTGTCAAGCCTAAGGACCCCAGTTCGAGGCTCAATTCCCCAGTACCCACGCAAGCCAGATGCACAAACTGGAACATGCATCTGGAATTTGTCTACAGAGGCTGGAGGGCCTGATGTGCCCATTCTCTCTCTCCCTGCCTCTCTCTCTCTCTCCCTGTCTCTCTCACTATCAAATAAATAAATAAATTTTTTTAATAACGAGGAAGAGAAATCCAGACAAATGCTCACTCTGTCTCACCATGTGATACCCTCTGCTATGCTACAATTAACGAAGAATGTCCCTACCAAGTGTTGACGTGATGCTCATGGAGCCCCAGCCTACACGCGCTAATTAAACCTCTGTCCTTTACACAGCTATACTTATAAATTACCCAGGGTGCAACATTCAGTCGTGCACCAGAAAACAGACCTCAGCGCAGGGTTACTGTCCTACGTGGTATTTCTACTTTCTCTGCTGTACTTGGATCATGTTGGGGTTTCTGCTTGTCTATTGTGTCCCCAGAGCTTGGGACCTTGGGACTATAGACAAAGCCATAGTTCTTGGACACACACCTGCCTATGACTCAGAACCTCCTGTGGGCCATTGGGAATTCTGTGCTCTTTGTTCCAGAATCAATGAAGTTCTGGATTTGTGGGTGATATCTAGTGACTGAAATTTGAAAACATTCATTCATATATTCATCACTCATTCCTCAACAAAGGATTGTGGAATGCCAGCTCTTACAGGGGCAGATGTAGCATAAATTGCTATCATTGTGGTGGTTAGACTCAGATCCCCCCAACCCCCACATAAACTCAAATGTCTAGAATGTTTAGCTCCTAGCTGATGGAAACTCGGGAGGTGGAGCCTTGCCAGAGGAGGTGTGCCGCCTGAGGGTTGACCCTGAGGTTTGCTAGCCCTGGCTTGCCAGGGTCAGGGTGGCACACTCTCCTGCTGCTGTTTCCACCCACTGTGGCAGAAGTCATGTTCAGCCTCTGCTCATGCCAGCTTTCCCTGCCATCATGAAGCTTCCCCTTCAAGAGTGTAACCCAAACTAAATAATAACAATAGTAATGAACTTTCCTCACATCAGCTACTTTTGGTCTGGTGGTTTGTCCCAGCAACACAAAGAAAATGACCACAGCCAGACTCACAGTTACAACGATATAAACACTGAGCTCGCATTGCTTACTTCTATAAGGCTGCTGAGCGTAAATGAAGACTGACAAGGTAAAATGCAGGTAATTCAAAACTATTTTGACTAATAATCGGTGACGTCTCCATCAGGTTACTTTCCCCAGGGGTAACAAGGACTCTGGGCAGTGAAAACGACACCATCAAATGACACAGATTGTAAGAGTTCTGTAAGATCCCATACTGATCTAGTAAAAGTCCCAGGAACGTTGCAAAAGATAGCTTGTCTCCCTAGGCCAAGCCCTCTACTGACTACTTCGACATAAGCTCTGACGTCACTTTAGAAAACTTTAATCTAGGAAGTACGTCTGTAGGCCGGGCACGGTAGGGCACGACTTTAACTCCAGTTCTTGGGAGGCAGAGGTAGGAGGATCGCCATGAGTTCAAGGCCACCCTGAGACTACATAGTGAATTCCAGGTCAGCATGGGTTACAGTGAGACCCTACCTCAAAAAGAAAAGAGAAAGAAAGAGAGAAAGAGACAGATAATGGGTGCCAAAGGCCTCTTGCCCCTGCATAGCGTATCTCATTGGCATATTAAGTCTCCATCCAGGAATATACTGTTTTCATATTATAATGTTACGTGGATCACCCTCAGACACTCTGGAGCACCTCTGGGCCAGAACCCGTGGCTCCAGCAGGTTGCAGGTGTGTGTGGAGGGGAGGGGGCATCTATACCTTGCCAACAGGGTTTCTCATATGCTGGTTTTTCAGCCTTTCTGTAAACCTTCCAGAGCTCACTCCCACCCCAACCCACCGCACCCCCAGAGGTCCACCGGGGTATGTTTTGGAGTAGCTCAATTCCATTGTCAACCAGCCCTCCACACAGATGAGAGTGGAAACTAACCCAACCCGTTCCAAGTCACAAAGCTACGAAGCGACAGAGACAAAATTCAAGTGTGCTTCGAATTCTACCTCCCTTGTCCTTGGCAAGGCAGCCCAGGTTGGGTCTTATTAAGCAAACGGCGACTGCGCACACTTATTCAGGATTAAATCATGTCACAGGAGCAATACTAAGAGAGTCCACAGTACCCTTACCTGCCCTTCTCTCCCACTCCCTGCCTTCCTCCCTATCCACCCAGGACACTGTATCTAGGTGTCATATTAAATGTTACAAAAGCTCCCGCTGCCCCCTATGGTTGTTTTCCACAAGCGCTGTTCACAATCAAGGAATCCTTTATAGACTGTAGGATGACATGGTTTTTTGGAGACCTCAGGCTTTGCAAGAGAGAAATGGAACTTTTGTGGGTCGACTTCCCAAAGCCTCGACAGCCACATGTGCATTCCTTCTCATGGTTGTCCTCAAAGGGAGTTATAATGTATAAAAGTAAAGGGAGGCATAATGACCTTAATTCACACAGCTCCAAAAGGTTGAGGAAATGCTCTGGAGAGATGGCTCAGAGGTTAAATGCACTTGCTTGCAAAGCCTGATGACGTGGGTTCAATTCCCCTCTGACCACATAAAGCCAGATACACAAAGTGTCACATATCTCTAGGATTCATTTACAGTGACAAGAAACCTTAGCGTGCCAATTCTCAACACACCCTTTATCTCTCTCCCTCTCTACTTGCAAATAAATGAAAAATATATTTAAAGCTTAATAAGATAAAAATACTGAAAATAATTCATTTTTTAAACAAAAGATTAAGTGTAGATTACTCATTTTCAAGTTCACTCAGCAAGGATGATGAACAGTACTAGACCCAAAGTCCAAATTTTTCAGATTCTAACTCTTGTTCTCCTCAGCTTCAATATCTCAAAGTCATAGTTGATATTAAGAGCTCAAAAACTTACAAAGTCTTAAGAGGCCATTTTCATACATTGCTCATGGTTGCTATTGAATCCACAAATATGCATTCATAATTCAATGGTCACCGCTATAGAATTTGCCTTTAAAAATTGTGAGAAGAGCTGGAGAGATGGCTCACCACTTAAGGCTCTTCCTGCAAAGCCTGAGGACCCAGGTTGGATTTCCCAGTACCCATGTAAGCCAGATGCAAAAGGTGGCACATGCATCTGGAGCTTGTTTGTAGTGGTTAGAGGCCTTGGTGGGTCCATTCTCTCTCTCTCTCTCTCTATCTCTCTCCCCTCTCCATATATGTAATAGATATAGCTATAGCGATATATATACTTCTTTCTCTCTCTCCCTCTCAAATAAATAAAATAGCTTTAAAATTGTGTGTGGGGGGGGCAGGAGAGATGGTTTAGCAGTTCAGGCACTTCCTGAGAAGCCTAAGAACTCATGTTTGAGTCTCCAGGTCCCACATAAGCCAAACGTACGGTGACACAAGCTCAGAATGTCGCATATGCGCACAAGGAGCCACACGTGTCTGGAGTTAGTTTGTGGTGGCTGAAGCCCCTGGCATGCCAATTTTCTCTCTCTCATAAAAAATTGTATGAGGGCTGGAGAGATGGCTCAGTGGTTAAGGCATTTGCCTGCAAAGCCTAACAACCTGAGTTCATTTCCCCAGTACTCATGTCAAGCCAAATGCACAAAGTAGTGCATGCATCTGGAGTCCACTGGCAGTGGCTAGAGGCCCTGGCATGCCTATTGTCTGTCTGTCTGTCTGTCTGTCTGTCTATCTGCTTGCAAATAAATAAAATATTTGAAGAAAAAAAATGTGGGCTGGAGAGCTGGCTTAGCAGTTAAGGCATTTGCCTGCAAATCCAAAGGACCCAGGTTCAATTTCCAAGGGCCCACATAAGCCAGATCCGTTTGTAGCAGCTAGAGGCCCTAATGTGTCCATTCTCTTTCTCTCCCCGTTTTTCTGTCTCTCAGATAAATAATTATAAATAAAAATGTTTTTAAAGCATGTGAGAAGACGTTAGGAGATGACGCAGGGGCAGGAGCACATGCTGGGCAGGCATGAGAGCCTGACTTTGATCCTAGCACTCACATAAAATGTCAGGCGCGGCTGCTGTGGGGGGCGGAAATGGACGATCACTGGGGTCTGGGATCTCTGTATGTGTATGCATGTGTACACACACACACACACAAGTGCATATGCATGTGTACACCACAAGCCCACACAACACATACACACATGCACACCAAACAGAAAAATGGCTGGAGATATGGCTCAGTGGTTAAAGTCACTTGCTTGTGAAGCCTGACGGCCCAGGTGCAATTCCCCAGTAGCCACATAAAGCCAGATGCTCACATGTGCCTAGAGCTCATATGCTGTGTAACAGGCCCTGGTGTGCCCACTCTCTTTCTCTTTCTCTCTTGCTCCTTGCATATAAATAAATGATTTTTTTAATTTTTAATTTTATTTAAGAGAGAGAAAAATGGGCAGATAGACAGAGAGAGAATGGGTGTGCCAGGGCCTCCAACCACTGTAAACACTCCAGACACATGCTCCACCATGTGCATCTGGCTTACTTGGATTCTGGGGAAGCAAAATTGGGCCCTGAGCATCACAGGCAACTGCCTTAACTGACAGCCCATCTCTCCAGTCCCCAAAATATTTTTTAATTGTGAGAAAAGAAAACACAAAGACTTAGGCTGGAAATGTGTTCACAGGGTATTAATTATAATAGTACAAAATTGAAAACAAGATAAATAGATGTGTATTAATTAAACTTTAGTACATAGAGAGATAAAGTGCTTTTATTTATTGAACAGCCTAGATGCTCAATGCCTTTCTAGAGGTTAGGATTATAGCGACCACCCAATGTGGCACTTCAATGCCCCATTTCATTGTCCCCATTTGACACACAAGGAAATTGAGCCACTGAGGACTCAAGTCATTTTTCCAAGGTCAACTGTACGGAAAGCGGGAGAGGCCAGAATTAAACCGCAGGACGCCTCTTCACTCATCAGCTTACCTCCCCGACAGTGCTTTCCAGAGCCACCGCGCGGGCTCCTCCCACGGCGACACCCAAGTGATACAATTCTATGCAACTGCAAAACACATATTTCTCATGAAGATCACAATTGGCCTGATGCTAAGTGAAAACAGCCAATCTCAGGGCTGGAGAGACGGTTTAGCAATTAAGGTGCTTGCCTGCAAAGCCCAAGGATGCTGGTTTGATTGCCCAGGACCCAATTAAGCCAGATGTACAAGGAGGCACATGCATCTGGTATTCATCTGCAGTGGCTGGAAGCTCTGGCATGTCCATTGTATCTCTTATTTGCCTCTATTTCTCTCTGTCTCATAAATAAAATATTATTTACAAGCCAATACTGATCTGGAGAGAGGGCGCAGCAGTTAAGATGTCTGCATACAAGGCCCAAAGCCTCAGGTTTGACCCCCAGTACTCACATAAAGCCAGATGAACAACTTGGCACAAGCATCCAGAGTTTATTTGCAGTGGCTAGAGGCTCTTACATGCCCACTCCTCTCTCTTTTTGCCTCTCTCTCCCTCTCTCTCTAATGAATAAATAAATAAAATTATTGTTTTTAAAAAGTCAATTTCAAAACTTACAAATCTGGTTTACATAATAGCCTAGATGTGACAAAATAGCAAGGCCCGGCCAGTTCCTGGTTTTTAAATGATACTATAGTTATTTAAGATGTAGCCCTTGGGAGAATATTGAGAAAGGAGTATATAGAATTCTGTGTACTATTTTTAAATTTCCTATGACTCCAAAATTGTTTTAAGATAGGGTAAGTTTTAACATTCCGGAATAGGGCCAGGTGTGGTGGCGCACGTCATTAGTCCGAGTGCTAGGAAACCTGAGGTAGCAAATCCTCCTACCAGGAACTGGCCGGGCGTGGTGGCGCACGCCTTTAATCCCAGCACTTGGGAGGTAGAGGTAGGAGGACTGCCATGAGTTCGAGGCCACCCTGAGACTCCATAGTGAATTCCAGGTAAGCCTGGGCTAGAGTGAGACCCTACCTCGAAAAACCAAAAAAATAAAAAGTAAATAAAAATAGAAACCAGGAACTGAACCCTTCCAGAATATGTGTGAAGAGTTGTTTAGCATGTCACCACATGCGCGGACGTGGGAAGTCACTCACACAATCAAGACACAAAGCCGCGCATCATTACCAAGATCTCCCTTGTGACCTCTCTGTGTCCATTCCTGTCCTTCCCCTCCCCACTGTCCCTAATCCCTGGACACCACTCATCTGTTTTCTGTCATTGCTGTTTTGTCACATCTAGGCTATTATGTCAACCAGATTTGTAAGTTTTGAAATTGACTTTTTTTTTTTAAAATTTTTAAATTTATTTATTTGAGAGGGACAGACACAGAGAGGAAGACAGATAGAGGGAGAGAGAGAGAATGGGCGCGCCAGGGCTTCCAGCCTCTGCAAACGAACTCCAGACGCGTGCGCCCCCTTGTGCATCTGGCTAACGTGGGACCTGGGGAACCGAGCCTCGAACCGGGGTCCTTAGGCTTCACAGGCAAGCGCTTAACCGCTAAGCCATCTCTCCAGCCCTGAAATTGACTTTTTAAAAACAATAATTTTATTTATTTATTCATTAGAGAGAGGGAGAGAGAGGCAAAAAGAGAGAGGAGTAGGCATGCAAGGGCCTCAAGCCAGCACAGGGATTTAACGGCATATGCCACCACATCTGACCCTTGTTACTTTTAAAAATATTTTAATTGTGCTGAAGAAATGGCTTAATGGTTAAGGCGCTTGCCTACGAAGCCTAAGGACCCAGGTTCAATTCCCAGTCCACACATAAGCCAGATGCACATGCTGTGCATGCATCTGGAGTTCATTTGCAGTGGTTAGGTGCCTTAGTATGCCCATTCTATCGTCTCTCCCTCCCTCCCTCTCTCTCTTTTTCTCTAATAAAGGATTTTTTTATTTGTGTGTGTGAGAGATAGAAAGAGGTAGATAGAATGGGCACACCCATCTCTAGTCACTGCAAATAAAGTCCACACGCATGTGCCACCTAGTGCATCTGGCTTTACATGGGTATTGGGGATTTGAACCTTGGTCTTTAGACTTTGCAGGCAAGTGCCTTAACCGCTGAGCCATCTCTCCAGCCTCTGAATGTCATATTTTGAGGCAGGATCTATGTCCAGAATCCACGTTTCCAAATATTTGTCACAAGGGCTGGAGAGATGGCTTAGTGGTGAAGGTGCCTGATGCTAAACCTAAGGACCCATGTTCAACTCCTCAGATCCCACGTAAGCCACATGCACACAAGGCGGCACATGCCTCTGGAATTTGATTACACTGGCTGGAGACCCTGGAGGCCTGGGCTAGAGTGAGAACCTACCTCAAAAACAACAATAGGGCAGAAGGCTGAAGAGAAGGCCTAGCGGTTAAGGTGCTTGCCTGCAAAACCAAAGGATCCAGGTTCAATTCCCCAGGACCCACGTTAGCCAGATGCACAAGGGGGCGCACGTGTCTGGAGTTCGTTTGCAGTGGCTGGAGGCCCTGGCATGCCCATTCTCTCTCTCTCTCTCTCTCTCTCTCTCTCTGCCTTCTTTTCTTTTGCTCTCTCAAATAAATTAAAAAGTTTTAAAGGCCAGTCTGTTGGGCTTTTTTCAAAATAGTAATAATAGTAATAAATATTGGTCACAAAACTTTAATCTCTTTAAAATTCAATCAATCGAAAATAAAAATAAAATCCCAATTACTTAGCAAATATATTGCATTTTCAAGCTTAGATGTGGCCAAACAGTAACAAAATTTTGTTTTTGTTTTTCTGTTTTTTGGGGGTTTTGTTTGTTTGTTTTTTTAATTTTATTTATTTATTTATTTGAGAGTGACAGACACAGAGAGAAAGACAGATAGAGGGAGAGAGAGAATGGGCGCGCCAGGGCTTCCAGCCTCTGCAAACGAACTCCAGATGTGTGCACCCCCTTGTGCATCTGGCTAACGTGGGACCTGGGGAACCGAGCCTCGAACCGGGGTCCTCAGGCTTCACAGGCAAGAGCTTAACCGCTAAACCATCTCTCCAGCCCTGTTTTTGGTTTTTTGTTGTAGGGTCTCACTCTAGTCCTGGCTGACCTGGAATTTACTATGTGGTTTCAGGGTGGCCTTGAACTCACAGCAATCCTCCTACCTCTGCCTCCCGAGTGTGCTGAGATTAAAGGTGTGCGCCACCACGCCTGGCTCATAATTTTGTTATTTTAAAAATAATTGAAAATGGACTAATGGGGCCTAGGGAGATGGTTCAGGGGTTACAGGGCTTGCTAGCAAAGCCTGGTTGTATGGGTTTGATTACCCAGTACCCATGTAGACCAGATGCACAAAATGACACATGCACCTGGAGTTCCTTTCTAGTAGCCAGAGGTCCTGGCCTGCCCATACTCACTTCTTCTCTGCTCACAAATAAAAATATTTTACAGCCAGCCGTGGTGGCTCATGCCTTTAATCCCCACACTCGGGGGGTGGAGGTAGGAGGATTGTCGTGAGTTCATGGCCACCCTGAGTCTACAGAGTAAATTCCAGGTCAGCCTGGGCTACGGTGAGACCCTACCTCGAAAAACAAACAATATATATACGAAAATGAAATGAACCAGATCAAAATAGTAGTTCAAAAAACAATTATCAAAATTAGAGGATAAGGAATGTATTTGAGGGGAGCTGGAATTAGAGATGGTTTATTCTGGGCTGGAGAGATGGCTCAGTGGTTAAGCGCTTGCCTGCGAAGCCTAAGGAACCCAGTTCGTGGCTCAATTCCCTAGGACCCACGTTAGCCAGATGCACAAGGGGGCACAGGCGTTTGGAGTTCATTTGCAGTGGCTGAAGGCCCTGGCACACCCGTTCCCCCATTCTCTCTCTCTCTCTCTCTCTCTGTCGCTCTGAAATAAACAACAAAAAAAATTAAAAAAGAAAAAAAGAGAGATGGTTTATTCTGGAGCCAAATACGAGTGACCACGGCCCGGAACACAGATTTAGGTGACCCCAAATTGCACATTTCAACATTTTAACATTTCATGAAGGTTTTATGGTTAACAAGAGTCATAAATCAAGGCACTTTTCAAATAGGCTGGCCATCAGGTGGGCAGGTTATAGCAAAACATGTAAATCCTAAATTAAGGTTTTTAAACAAGTGGAACTTTTTAATGTGGGGGCCTTTCTCTCCCTCCCTCCCTTCCTCTCTCTTTGTTTCAAATAACAGTATTTTTTTTTTTTTTAAATTGGGCTGGAGAGATGGCTCAGGGGATAAAGGCACTTGCAAAGCCTGATGGTCTATCCGCATAAAGGCAGATGCTGGACACGACACATACACTGGAGTTCATTTGCAGTCCATATTCACGCCAGCCTCACTCCTCAAATAAAATTTTGTTTTCCTTTCCCTCACCCCTCTTCCATCCCTGCCCCCACCCATTATAACTTTTTTCAACTTCCTTCCTTCTTTCCTCCTTCCGTCCTCCCTTCTTGAGGTAGGCTCTCGCTACAGCCCAGCCTGACCTGGAATTCACTCTGTAGTGTCAGGGTGGCCTCGAACTCATGGCGACCCTCCTACCTCTTGTCTCCAAAGTGTTGGGATTAAAGGTGTGCACCATCATGCCTAGCTTAAAGTTTTTTTAAAATTTGGTTTTGTTTAGTTGAGAGAAGGGAGGGAAGGAAGGAGCGTTAGGACATTTAGCCACTAGAAACGAACTCCAGACACATGAGCCATCATGTGCTTGTGGCTCACATGGGTTCTGGGGAATAAAAGGCTTTGCAGGCAAGTGCTTTAACCGCTAAACCATCTCGCCAGCCCTGAAAGACTCTTAACATTAGAAAATGTGTTTGTCTAATATCTTAATTAAATATATAGCTTTACACGAACATATAAATTGCTAAACTTAACTCAAGCGAAAATAGTAAGTCCAACTAGACAAAAACCAAAGCTGTTTAACTTAGAAGTACAGCAAATAGCTCCTCTAGTACAGAAACAGGTTAAACTATCATTGTTAAATTTCTCAGGACAAATATGGAAAACATCTGTTTCACTATCCTAGACTTTCAAGTAACTCAATTTTTCCTTTAAATAAGATTCTGGGGATGTTTGATTGTTACTGAAACTGGTAACGTCATGTAAACCCTCTCTTCTTTATGAAGCAAGAGAAAACACTCCGAAATGAAATGTCACCACACAGCGACAAAGAAACCTGTCAGGCATTTACAGTGGCCCATGGGGAATGAAATCAACCGCTGTACAATCCAATGGGACTGTGTTCAAACCCAGGCCAATTCTTGAGTCTTCCTAATAAAAATGTTCATGAACAGTAAAAAAAAATTTCCCGGGAAATCGGAATGCAACGTGTCCCAGGTTGCACATTAAATACTTAATACGTGGTAGCCATAAGTGGGAGGTTATTACGATTGGCTTAGCGGTTATGCCGCTTGCCTGCAAAAACAAAGGACCCAGGTTCAATAACCGCGGACCCACGGAAACCAGATGTACTAGGGGGCGAATGCGTCCGGACTTCGTTTGCAAATGCTGGAGCCCTGGTGCGCCCTTTATCTTCCCAATCTCTCTCTCTCTGAGCTCAGCACGATTCAATGGTGGCTTAGGGCAGCAGTCCCAGCACCCAGGAAGCGGCTGAAGCAGGAGATTGGCTGCGATTTCCAGGCATCGTGGCGGGGAAAGGGCGCCAAAGCCGAAAGTCGTCTTCGTGCCTCCGTGGCCCTGCCGGACAGGATCGGGCCGCGATCACCCCGGAATCGCACACGAGGTTCGCACGCGCTCGCCTCCCCGCCGCGGTGGAGATGGGCTGCGCCTCCGAGCAGTCTCCCGCGCGTGCGCCTGCCTGGAGCAGCCAGCCTGGCAGCGAGGCGCGGGAAGGACCAGAGCCCGCCGAGGCCCGATACCCGTCGCCCTCCCCAGCCATTTATAGCCGGGAGCAGCATTCTGATACAAGGGAACAAAAGTGACCTATCAGCTACGCGGCACTGCACCAGCGGCCCAATGAGAAAGGCGCAAACAGCAGCTTCATTTGCATACGCCGAAGTATAAAACCCGCTGCCCACCCGGCGACCCGCAGAGCTTCATGGAGTGCACACCTCTTTCCCCGAATCCTTGGGGCGGCCCTGAAAAGGGCCTTTGTGGTTGTTGGGAGTTGGGGGGACCGGCGACGGGGGTCCTCAGCCGCCGAAGCCGTAGAGCGTGCGGCCCTGGCGCTTGAGCGCGTACACCACGTCCATGGCCGTGACCGTCTTGCGCTTGGCGTGCTCCGTGTACGTGACGGCGTCGCGGATCACGTTCTCCAGGAAGACCTTCAGCACGCCGCGGGTCTCCTCGTAGATGAGGCCCGAGATGCGCTTGACGCCGCCGCGGCGGGCCAGGCGCCGGATGGCGGGCTTGGTGATGCCCTGGATGTTGTCGCGCAGGACCTTGCGGTGGCGCTTGGCGCCGCCTTTGCCCAGTCCTTTGCCGCCCTTGCCGCGACCCGACATGCTCGCTGGAGCCGGAAACTGACCACGGATCGCCACCCGGCACAAACCGGAGTTTATATTGCCTGCCTGCGGACCTGTTTGAAAACACCGGGGCAGGTGGGCGGGGCTCTAGATGGCTCCGTCTCTGCAGGCGCTTCCCCATCCCCCCCCATCTCCAGAACGGAGCGTGGATGAGAAAGATGTTCGTTCTTTGATATTTCCCCCTCATTCTTGCTGCAAATGTAAAGATTCCTGGTATATTTGAAAGTTTCAGCAATATAAGGTAATAAACTGTCTTAGTCTTCTAAATGCAAAACCGGATCTTATGCCTGCTCTATGCACGCTAACTTTTTGGGTGTTTGGAGGTAGGTTTTTCCTCGAACACTAAATTTCGCTAGCCATCTCTTAAAGTAGGCCTTACTCTGCCTACTTTAACAAACCTTATCCTGTGAAATAGAGACCCGCAGGCCGAGCAGCGCTACGGGGGGAGGGGGAGCCTGATTTATTATTATTGTTTTTTTTTTAATTATTATTACTAAAACAGCTAGGCATCCTGACTCATCACACCTATAATCCCATCAATTGAGAGGGGGAGGCAGGAGGTCATCCTGGGCTACTTGGTGAGTTGAAAGAAAGTCTAGACTGTACAAAATGAAGCTGAGTCAAAGAATTTAGTAGGACAAAGTTTTGAGGTGAGCCTGATACTGCGTACATGCACTGAAACATTCTAAAATCAATATGATTTCCACGAATATACATTTGGTTTTTTGAGGTAGCGCCTCGCTCTAGCCCAGGCTGAGCTGGAATTCACTATGTAGTCTCAGGGTAGCCTCGAACTCATGGTGAACCTCCTACCTCTGCAATCCTCCTACCTCACTCTCGAGTACTGGGGTTACAGGCATGCACCGCCACGCCTGACAATTTGTTTTGGCTTCCCTCTTCCTTAGGTTGGTTCTCGCTTTTAGCCCAAGCTGACCTGGAATTCACTGTATAGTCTTAGGCTGGCCATGAACTCTGAGAGATCTTCCTATCTAGGCCAACGGAGTGCCGGGATTAAAGGCGTGCACCACCACACCCGGCTCAATTTCCAGTTTTTGTTTGTTTCCACATTCTAGAAACTAAGCCGGGTGTGGTGGTGCACGCCTTTAATCCCAGCACTAGAGGGTGAGGTAGGAGGATTGCTGTCAGTTTGAGGCCAGCCTGGGACTAGAGTGAGTTCCAGGTTAGCCTGGGGTAGAGTGAGACCCTACCTCTAAAAAACCAAAAATGAATAAATATATACTTAAAAAGTAAAACTGTAAAAATAAAGAGTAAGTTTTAACTGGACTTGGTGGCTCGTACTTGCAGGAGAATCCCCGCGAGTTCAAGACCAGCCAGAGCTGCAGTGTGAACTCCAGGCTAGAGAGAGCATCTTAAGTCACGCCTCCACCCCCCCCCCCCCCAATTCAAAGTTCTTAAAAAATAAAGTTTTCCGAGCCGGGCCTGGTGGCGCAGCCTTTAATCCCAGCACTTAGGAGGCAGAGGTAGGAGGATAGCCATGAGTTCAAGGCCACCCTGAGACTACAGAGTTAATTCCAGGTCAGCCTGGATCAGAGTGAGACCCTGCCACGAAAAACCAAAAAAAATAAAATAAGATAAAATAAAATAAAGTTTTCCAAACAGTACCTTTGATCACAAATCCCCAAACCAGAGGCTTTAGTCCCCCTTTCAGGAAAATCCTTGGGGGAAAAAAAAAAAAAACAACACATTTATCAGCGGTGCTGTTTAGGAGACAGGACTCTCCTCAAGGTTCAGTGCATTTTAAATGGTAATAGGAGTCTTACCCAAGTACTTCCTTAGCTTCGAGGAATGACCATTCTTCCTTTTTTTTTTTTTTTTTTGGTTTTTCATTTAAAGTAGGGTCTCACTGAAGCTCAGGTTGACCTGGAATTCACTGTGTGATCAGGGTGGCCTCGAACTCATGGTGATCCTCCTGCCTCTGCCATCCAAGTGCTGGGATTAAAGGCGTGCACCACCAAGCCTGGCTCATTTCTTTCTTTGTGTGTGATCAAGGTTAACTCTTCCCAACAGAAAATCCGTGATTTGAGTTTTTAGTTTCTAAATGCCTTTAATTTTCCACTTTTCTCTCGCAATTCTTGCCTATCTCCATAACTCGGGCAGTGTGTGTGTGTATTTTTCTTTCTGTTAGGAATGAATTGAAAGACCCCCTAGGCACACTGCATGGCTGAAGAAAAACAATATTAAAAAATTATTAAAGTTATTTATATATTTGCAGGAGGCGAAACAAAAAGAGAACGGGCACACTGGGGCCTCTAGCTCCAGATGCATGCCCCACGTTGTGCATCTGGTTTTATGTGGGCACTGGGCAATCAAACCTACGTTATTAGTCTATGTAGCCCAGGCTAGCTTCCAACTCGGGACTTTCTGGCTTCCGCTCAGCCTGAGACAGACAGTCGTGCACCACCATGCCCTACTTTGTTCTCATCTTAGAAACTGTTATTCTATAGCCTAGGCTGTCCCTGAAATCGTGATTTGTTTGTCGCAGCCACTTGATTTTAGGATTACTGGTGTGAGCCACTACCTTCCTTATTTTTTTTAATTAATGTTTCACACAAAGTTTCACTCATGTTCAGTCTGGTCTGGAACTCATTATTTAGCCCAGGCTATCTATCTATCTATCTATCATCTAATCTAATTTTATCTGTGTATCTAATCCAACTCCAGACAATTCTCCTGCCTTAGCTCTTTTTTCCTCCTGTCACTGAACTTTAAAATATATATATAATATGCATATTTTAAGTAATAAATATATATATTTATAAAAATATAATATGTGAAATATATATATATGTTTGTTTGTTTGTTTATTTATTTATTTGAGAGAGAGAGAGAGAATGGGCTTGCCAGGGCCTCCAGCCACTGCAAACCAACTCCAGATGCATTTGCCCCCTTGTGCTCTGGCTTATGTGGGTTCTGGAGAATCGAACCTGGATCCTTTGGCTTTGTAGGCAAAAGCAAGTCTATTTTTATTTTTGACAGAGAGGGAGATCAGAGAAAGACAGAAAATGGGTACACCAGGGCCTCCAGCCACTGCAAACCAACTCCAGATACGTGCCCCACCTTGCGCATCTAGCTTATGAGAATGGAACCTGGGTCATGTGGTTTTGCATGCAAGCGCCTTAACCACTGAACCACCGCCCCGGCCGCAGGGTTTTATTACACAACAGGGAGGACCACATTTTCCACCACCCTGTCCAGTCTCGGCTTCTTAAATGCCGAAATCACTGATCTAAACCCACGCCTGGCTGTCTTCCTTAGTGGACGCTTAAACCGTAGGTGTATATATACACATTTGGCCACCTATGCAAATGAGGGCTGGCGAAGGTGCGCTTTTGATTGGAGGGCGCGAGCGTGCGCAAGGCGGCCTCTCTGAGAGCGCGCTCATTCATTGGTCGGGGCCGCCGGCTGGAAGGCCCAATGAGAAGGCGCGCTGCGGAGCGGACCCGAGAACGCGCTGACTGGGCGTAGGAGCGACGAGCATGTCGGGACGCGGCAAGCAGGGCGGCAAGGCGCGCGCCAAGGCCAAGTCGCGCTCGTCCCGCGCGGGGCTGCAGTTCCCGGTGGGCCGCGTGCACCGGCTGCTGCGCAAGGGCAACTACGCGGAGCGCGTGGGCGCCGGCGCGCCCGTCTACCTGGCGGCCGTGCTCGAGTACCTGACGGCCGAGATCCTGGAGCTGGCGGGCAACGCGGCGCGCGACAACAAGAAGACGCGCATCATCCCGCGCCACCTGCAGCTGGCCATCCGCAACGACGAGGAGCTCAACAAGCTGCTGGGCAAGGTGACGATCGCGCAGGGCGGCGTGCTGCCCAACATCCAGGCCGTGCTGCTGCCCAAGAAGACCGAGAGCCAGAAGGTCAAGAGCAAGTGACCTCCCCTGCCGTCCGGCCGGCCGTCTGTCCCTCCACGGGGGAGAGCCAATAAAAGGCGCTGAGAAAACCGTGTGATCCCAGAGGGCTGTGTAGTCGCCGCTTCCTTGTCTGCGGGATGTTGGAGGAGGGGAGGGCCCCGGCTGGACGGCTCTCCTCCGCACGCAGGTCATTCCCCCAACCTCCCCCTCCTCCCCCCGCCTTGAACCCCGATGGGAGGACAAAGGGGACCCCAGTGCTGCGTGCTAGGTACCTTCCACTCCGGGCCTCCATGCTCCTTCTGATCAGGCTGCGGGCGATCAAGTCCCAGCAAGGGTACTGTTGTGCCCAGCTGTTGATGCCAGGGTCAGTTAGTTGTCCCCTCTGGTGCTGCTGTTAGTTTCAGGGAATCCCATTTAAACTGATCAGCCGTTTGCAAATGCCCGGGAGTTTCACCTAGCACCCTCCATTTCTTGAAAACGAAGGGTGCTTCCAGAAACTTGGTGTAATAGAGGGAGGGCTTATGACTCATGAGGGTGGAAATTGGTCCCCTGACACCCTAAGGTTGCCTAACCGCGGAGCCTTATTCCCCACTTAAATGTGTTCAGGAGCTTTTAAAAGTGATCCCCCCCCCCCCCTCGCGCCCACACTTGCTAGAGAGTGAAGGTAGGCGGGTCAGGCGTTCAAGTTCGTTTTCAGATACATAGGGAGTTCCAGGCAGCCTAAAGATTTTCTGCAAGTTTTAGCTTGGTATTTCCCACCATATACTCTGGGAACTGGCTTGATTAAAATGAAAGACTTATTTTGAGAGGTTACAGCACTGACCCCAGCCAGTAATGCATATAGGGACTGTTTAGAGGCGTCCCGGGCTGACCTGGAAATCCGAGTTTCTCCTGCATCAAAGGCCTTTCCCACTACACCCAGCAGGTTTAAGTGTAGGAGAAAACACCCATAGGAAACCCCCCACCCCCACACACACCTAAAACAAAGACCCAGGCAGTGGCTAGCCTCTTTTCCCACAAGGACTGTTTGATCCTCAGTGTTGACTGGATATCTTTGCCATGCTCCAGTACCAAGTGGTAAGGATACAGCGGTGCATGAAGCCAGTTAGATTCCCATTCTCTTCAAACTCAAGGTTTTTTGTTTTTCTTTTCTTTCTCCCCCCCTCCCCCGCCCCCCTTGGTTCCTGAAGACAGGAAAAAAGGAAATAAATAAGTCTCTGTTAACATTTGCTCTGCTGTTCCTTGAATGAATGTTGGGATTGTTTCTTTGTGTCCTCTTTGAACTGTACAAAGGTCAAGGCTACACACACCTTTTAGTAGGTAGATTATGGCTTCCTGATAGTTGAGCATAATAGATCCCCCAGTAGACCAGGGACACTTCCAGAATGTCGAGCTGTGGACCCCTCTCCCTACCTAACCTTCAGAAAATTTCCTCATATAAACTAGTCACCATGCCTGTTTGGGGGCCTAAGATTGCTCTATTACTGTGTACCCCATGGTGGGCACTCAACAACACACTGGAAAAAAACAGTTCCTATGAAGATACGGGTTTACTCAGTTATAAGGTAAGCACAGTAATCAAAACGTTGCGAAATAACAGTGGAGTGGGTGGCATACACCTTTAATTCCAGCCCTTGTGAGGCTGAGGCAGGGTCCCTATTTTGAGGCCAGCCTGGACTACATAGGCTCCAGGCAAGACTAGGCCTTCTCTCAAAACAACAGAGGCTAGAGTGATGGCTCAGGGGTTAAAGGCACTTGCTTTCAAAGCCTGGTAGCCTGGGTTTCATTCCCGGTACCCTCTTAAAGCCAGACGTACCAAGTGATGCATGTGTCTGGAGTTTGCAGTGGCAGGTGGCCCCAATGTGGCCATTCTCTCTCAACTATATAAGTAAATAAAAAAAAAAAATAGGGGCTGGAGAGATGGCTTAGCGGTTGAGCGCTTGCCTGTGAAGCCTAAGGACCCCGGTTTGAGGTTCGTTTCCCCAGGACCCACGTTAGCCAGATGCACAAGGGGGCACACGCGTCTGGAGTTCGTTTGCAGAGGCTGGAAGCCCTGGTGTGCCCATTCTCTCTCCCTCTATCTGTCTTTCTCTCTGTGTCGCTCTCAAATAAATAAAAAATTAAAACAAAATAGAACCTCATTGTTAGATTGAGTTCTTAGTGATGCCACTTGAAGGCAGTGAAGAAAAAAGTGTGTATATTTTTATACACAACTTCTGTATCCATGCATTCTACATTTATAGATTTATACACTCATGTATATACCAAGTTACCAAGTGCTGGTTTGGATATTTGAGAAATTTAGAACAGATACATGCATGGGAGAAGTTATTGCACAAACGGGAAGAGAAGGAGAAGGGTCATCGCAACAAAAGCTCTGCTGCGAGTCTCTCATTACCGGCCCTGAAGAACAAGGTAGAGAAGATGCAAGGCAGCCAGGCATGTGGCATACACCTTTCTTGAATGCCAGCACTCAGGAGGCAGAGAGAGGAGGATCACTGTGAGTTCGAGGCTGAGGCTCCGTAGTGAATTCAGGTCAGCCTGGCCTAGAGCCAGACCCTACCTTGAAAAACCAACCAAACAACAACAAAAGGTGCAAGGGCACAACTGTCCCCATCTGTCCAACATGCGCTGCCACTGTCCCCTAGTCTTCTAAGATCCCCTTCAGGTACTGAACACGGGCCCTGGGGTCGCTTGCTGGTGCAAACAGTCTCCAGACATATGTGCCATTTTGTGTGTGTGTGTGTCTGGCTTTCCATGGGTACTGGGAAATCAACCTGAAATGGTAGGCTTTGCAAGCGGAGAGCTATTTCCCCAACCATTCTTCACCATTCTGTTGGGACAATTCACTGGTGGGTAGAAAGGTCTACCTCCTACAAAATCAATTGAGCCTATGATCCTTGAACAAACAGTAGCTCTTTTGTTAAAAAAAAAAAAAAATATATATATATATATATATACACACACACACACACACACACGTGTATGGAGGGGGAGGGTGGGCACACTGTAGTCTGTAGTCTCTTGCCAATACAAACCAGTTTACATGGGTGATGGGGACTTGAACCTAAACCAACAGGCTTTGCAAGCAAGCACCTTTGACTGTTGAGCTATCCCTCCCCACCCCCTGAAGGAAAGCTGTCATTCTTGAGGTTAATGTAGTAACCAGTGTTTCTTCAAGTGTGAAATACCTAATAAAAGACTTAGGGCACACACTGGTATGGGTTGAATTCAGATCTTTTTTTTTTCCTGTTTTTGGTAGGGTCTCGCTCTAGCCCAGGTTGACGTGGAATTCACTATGTAGTCTCATGGTGACCACGAACTCATGGTGATCCTCCAACCTCTGCCTCTTGAGTGCTGGGATTAAAGGTGTGCGCCACCACGCCAGCTTGAATTCAGATCTTTGATAAATTTACACCACATGCTTGTTTTTGAGACAGGGTCTCAGGAATTCCAGGTTGACCTTGAACTCTTTGTAAACAAGGGTGACCTGCCACTCCTGCCTCTACCTCCCCAGTGCTGGGATTACAAATCTGCATCAGCATGCCTGGTTTTTACAAAGCTGTTTTATTTGCACACTGACGTGTTCCTGCAGGACTAAGCCACTCACCGGGGCAGGGTTGTACCTTGGTCCGGATTTGTTTGAACCTTGTCGCTGGTGCAGAACCTGATTTGACTTTCTGTTCCAGAGAACTGGTCTGCTTGGTTTTGCCTGCATGGAATTAAAAAGGCTTAGTTTGTGCCATAATTGTCGGTGACTGATGCACTAAATTCAAATACTTCAAAAGCCACTGCCCAGCAGTGGGAGCTGTCAGGCCTCATGGTGTTCGGGAATTCAGGCTCTCTGCAGTGTGACTTAGGTTCGGGTCTCCTCTCTTCCTCTATAGTCACCTGATTTTGGAGCACTGCTTCACCCTCAGTTTCATCTGTTAAATGGGCATGTTTTGTGGCTGTTTCCTGAGGACTGAAGAGATAGAGGAAGGGGGCTCTCATGAATCAGGAGCCCCCCACCTTGAGGTTGTGAACCAATAGAGCTGTCAGCAAGCTGTGCAGGGGATTCTAGTGGGTCCCCCTAATCTGTAACAGACATCTCTCCCAAAAAGAGTATTAAAATCCAACCAAGAACAATGTGGTGGTTTGATTCAAGTGCCCCCCCCAAAAAAACTTGGGTGTTCTGAATGCTAGATTCCCAATTGATGGAGATTTGGGAATTGACGCCCCCTGGAGGCGATGTATTGTTGGGGGTGGGCTTATGGGTGTTAAAGCCAGTGTCCCCTTGCCAGTGTTTGGCAACCCCTCCTGTTGCTGTTGTCCCCCTGATGTTGGCCAGGGGCTGATGACCACCCTTGGCTCCTGTCATTTTCCCCAGCCATCATGGAGCTTCCCCTCAAGTCTCTAAGCCAAAATAAACCTCTTTTCCCAGCACGCTGCTCTTGGTTGGGTGATTTCTACCAGCAATACGAACCCGACTGCAACAAGCATTAAGTAACAAAGTTAGTTACAGACCAAATTCTAGAATAATTCTGTTTATGGAGGGAAAACTGCAACCTTGATAATTACTTAATCCTTGAATCTAGATGATCAGATTTATCTGCCAACCTCTTTTAATTACACTAAAAACTCCAGCCTATTTAGTGTTTTGTCAGGATTTGTTTTAATCTGTCAGAAAAACTTCCAAGCAAAACAAAAGATTTAAGAAAAAAACTCCAAAACCCATGAGAACACAACCCTGAGAAAGTATGACCCTGGCATCACTGCACTGCCTTTTAGGACATCAGTGCTCGTCAAAGCGCTGGGTTTTGCATGAAAAGATACCACAGTAGCAGCAGTAAGGTGTGCTTAGCTGTGTACAATCACGGCCTATGTCGGCATGCACACACTGTGCCATTACGCCACGGGACAAGGACATGCGTCCTTCTCCTGTCTTTTCTTGTTTTTCCGAGGGAGGGTCTCACTCTAGCCCAGGCTGACCTGGAATTCACTATGGAGTCTCAGGGTGGCCTCGAATTCATGGCAATCCTCCTACCTCTGCCTCCCAAGTGCTAGGATTAAAGGCGTGCGCCACCACGCCCAGCTATCCTTTTAAATTTCAAGTATAAGCTGGTAGAAACTCCTGTGAAAGCCTTTGTCATAATTAGCGTTAGTTCTCACAACTCTTGAGGAAATAGTCTTTGGGGAAATGATTACCCTTTCTCAAAGAAAGCTCAGACTGTATAACCTTCACATTTCTGTAAAGCCATTAGACTCTTGAAGAAAAAGAATTCTTCCTGCTTGACCCCTTACATTTTATGTATTTGCATGCACATGTGAACACAGTTGAGAGACAGAGTATGGGAGTCATGTTCTCATGCTCCAGAAACATGCATCACTTTGTGTTTTTTTTTTTCAAGGTAAGGGTCTCACTCTAGCTCAGGCTGACCTGGAATTCACTAGTCTCAGGCTAGCCTTGAACTCTCAGTGATCCCTCTACCACTGCCTCCTGAGTGCTGGGATTAAAGGCGTGCGCCACCAAACGTGGAACTTTGTGTACTGGGGAACTGATCCCATGTTGGAAGGCTTTACAAGCGAGTGCCTTTAACCACTGGACCATCTCCCCAGCCCTTTATCATGTGTGTGTGGTAAGAGAGAATTGGTGTGCCAGGGCCTCAGTCACTGCAATCCAAACTCCAGATGCCTGTGCTACCTAGTGGGCATGTGCGACCTTGCACTTGCCTCATCTCTGTGTTAATATGGGATCTGCAGAGTCAAACATGGGTCCTTAGGCTTCACAGGCATGCACTTTAACTACTAAGCCACCTCTTATATTTTGAAACTTGGTTTAAGCTGGGCATGGTGGCACATGCCTTTAATCCCAGCACTTGGGAGGCAGAGGTAGAACTACCATGACTTTGAGGCCACCCTGAGACTCCATAGTGAATTCCAGGTCAGCCTGGGCTAGAGTGAAACCCTACCTCAAAAAACAAAACAAACAAACAGCAAAAAAAAAACCTTGATTTTTACCATGTTTCCATAAAGACTGGTTTTCATGATAGAAATGATAGTTTCTTAAAACCCAAGTTTTTTTTTCTTCCTTAAAAATATATTTATTTGCAAGGAGAAAAAAAGTTGCTGCTGCCATGGCCTTGCAAGTGAACTCCAAATGCATATGCCCTTTGTCCATTTGGCTTTACATGTGTACTGGGAAACCAAACCCAGGCCGTTAGGCTTTGCAGACAAGTGAGCTATCTATCCAGCCCCAGCCCAAGGTTTAAACAGGTGCTTCCTTCACATCTGGCCTATAACACGCCCTGTTCACACATGACCGCTGATACAGGAAGTCTTGGGAGAGAACATTTATTATTTTATCCCATGAAGCACAAAGTTTAGGTCAGTGGGAAATAATTTTTTTTCCCACACATCCTGCTTTGTATTAGGAAATGACATTGCAATCCATTTCACTACAAGTAAAATATTACAAAATATTTACAGGAAAATATTAAAAATAACCCAAACGCAGTCAGATGAAATAAACTTCTTTCCAGAAATCTCTACTCCAGTGCCGACAGCACATGAGTCAAAACAAATAAGTAACTAAGATTCCCCTGATCACAAACTTCCAAGGAAGTGAAGGGGAAGCAACTGGATGAAATGGTGTCAAAGGGAACAGGTGCTCACAAAGAGCTTCAATAACCAACCTACCCTGGATGGCACCCTGCTGTGTGCAGCAAGTTCCAAGCCAGGGCAAACCTGTAGGAGATTCCTCACACTGAAGTTACACAACACCGGACAGGGAGCAGCTCGCTCAGGTGAGTGACAGTCCCTCACAGCAGCCCCTCCATCTCTTTCATGAACGCTTCATAGACATCGTCCTTGGTTGGTACTGAGACAGGAACAGAGGGCCCAGATTTGGGGGCTGCTTTAGCCAGAGGCACAGCAGAATCTTCCTCTGACTTTCTTTGGGGAACAGCAGTGGCCCCTTTATTCTCCCGACGTACCCTCAGTGCAGTGGGCACAAACCGGGTAATCTCTGCCTTGGGATTAGTGATCTGCGGCTTGGCACTGATGGTGGCTGTGGCTTTCTTCTCAATGGTGGCTGCGCTCGTGTCATCCGCCTTGGGTCGCTGAATCAAGTTGGGGGGGGCACTCAACACCCCTGGGTTTGGCAAGGGAGCTGGTGGGAAAAGCCCAGGCGGGGCAGGTCCGAGTGGAGGTACCAAGGGCGGGCGCATCATGCCAGGGCGCGGTGGAGGGATACCTAGGTGAAGCAGCAGACAGCCAGCATGAACCCAAGCACTAGTAACATTTCATGGCTATTATGGATGTTTGAACACAGGTTGACAACTGTCTTCTAGCAAGTTAACAATTTTATACAAATTAAACTGGTACTCGAGTCAAGAGCATCGTCTGATAGTAAGGCATACTATCAGACACTGTAGTATAAAAAACTACATCCACTTTTAGTCTATTTTTTTTCCTCCAAAAGTGAAACTGACAAACCAGAGGTAGAACTGGTTCCAAGGACTTCGTGGCTGACGGCCTGAGCAGCACAGCGCTACGGGACAGGGGCTGACCCTGTGCGCCCGGTGCTCATTCCTCCCCGCTTTGGAGGGATCCAACAAGGAGTACAGTCTAAACTCTGCCACTAAGTGGACAGAGAATGAAGACTGTAACTAAAATCCACCGTCATTAGAATGCACACTAATGCATTCTGATGGCTGACACCTAAACTTCATTTATCAAAAATTACAACTTTAATTTTCTCCAAAAAGCTATGTTTTAAGATCGACTATAAAGTGCCACACTGAAGCCGGGCATGGTGGCGCACGCCTTAAGTCCCAGCATTTGGGAGGCAGAGGTAGGAGGGTCACTGTAAGTTCAAGGCCACCCTGAGACAACAGTGTGAATTCCAGGTCAGCCTGGACTAGTGTGAGATCCTACCTCGAAAAACCCAAAAAATTAAAAAAATAAACAAATAAAAATAAAATAGAGAGCCACACTGCATCAAATCTCTGCTGCTACAGACACAGCTATAAGCCCTCCCCCTGACCTCTCACTGGCAGGGGAGTGGGGAGAAGAGCCTCCTGTGCTTTAACTCATCAGTACCCCAGCAGATCCATGGAACAAATGGCAGAATTACAATTATATGTAAAAGGCAGAAATTCCCAGCCTCTAAGTGCTCTCCGGCTGGGAAAGTGCCTCCAGGGATAAGCAGACACAAATGCAAACACCCACTATAGCCTCCACCAACTCTAACAGGTTCTTGGACTAAAAATGTGACATGAGAAATGTGTCTCACAGAGCATGGGAAAGACCACGGTAATTTTTGTTCTGGAAGCTGACTTACCGGGAGGTGCAGGGGGAGGCAGCCTTGGTGGGGGTCCTCGAGGAGGAGGGCCGGGAGGCAGGCCTGGGGGAGGACCTGGGGGAGGGCCAGGAGGTCGGCCTGGTGGGGGTCCTGGAGGTAAAAGTCTTGGCAAGGGCCCTCGGATTCCTGGCATTCCAGGTGGTCTCAGGAAAGGAGGAGCCCCTGCAAAGAGAAAAACAGTAACTTAATGTGAAATAAGTAAATTACACACATCACTTTATACAGAAATTACAAAAGCTAAATGAAATGTGTAGAAATAGAATTTATTTGACAAACACTTGAGCACCAGGTAAAGGATATTACAGCTGTTATGGATCATTGTGTGTGTCTCAGCCCTAACAAAAAGCACACACAGTCAGGGCTCTTTAGGGTTGGAAATAAGCTATCCAATTCCCAGCACCCCCCATCCTCCCCCGCCCCCCCCGCCCGCCTTTCTCTCTTTCTGTTTTTTGCTTTCCAAGGTAGGGTCTCACTGTAGTCCAGGTTCTTTGACCTGGATCTCACTCTGTAGTCCCAGGCTGCCTTTTACTCACAGGGCTCCTACCTCTGCCTCACAGTGCTGGGATTAAAGGCATGCGCCAGCACACCTGGCCCAGGTGGCTTACACAGTTCCAGCACTAAGCTCAAGATGGAAGGAGAGCATCGATTCCTAACCACTAGAGCCCCAGGGACATGTCAAAAAGGAATAGAAACAGGCTGCCCAATGCTCAATTAAGAGTCCAACAAAGACCACTAAGCAGATCACAAAGTGTACCTTAGCTCTGAACCCAAGCTCTAGTGAAAGGAAAAGACCACAGAACAAGGGACACAGTCTAGGTGGCCCAGAAGTTTTGCACCTAAGCTTTAAGCTGGCATTGGCCAGACTGGCTTGTCTCTCGTAATGCTCACTCTGACATGCAACAATTCCTGCCTCAGTCCCAGCTGTACTTATATTACAAATACTAAGGAGGGCCAGCGGGGTGACTGCAGACATGGTGTCACAAGCCTTGAATTTCAGCACTGGGAAGGTGGAGATGGAAGGACGCTTGGGACTCACTGGCCGATCTAGTCCAGTTAGTTAGACCCAGACCAACAAGGGACCCGGTCTCAAAAGAGGTGAATGGTGTTCCCAAGGATGACACTCAAGGCACTCTCATCTGCATGTGCACATACAACCTTGTGCGTGCGTAATGCACACATACAGAAAACAATGATGTTCTTGTTTCTTCTATCTGATATAATCAGAAATAAAGATCGTGAAAAAGACTGCAACAAAAGCAGGTATCTGTCAGAACTATGAGTTACAAACAATACTTTTGGCATGGAAGGGGTCTCATTCACCTTTTGAGAATCCTGATGACAGAGAATCCTTTAGATGGAAACAAGAAAACACCAGTATGAATGATGCATGACTTTGGGAGCCATTCCACTCAGGCCTCATTTAAAGTAAGGAAGTAATTCACAATTGCATCAAAAAAAATAAAATACCTTGGAATAAACCTAACCAAGGAAGTAAAGAATCTATACAATGAGAACTTTAAAACACTCAAGCGAGAAATTGCAGAAGACACTAGAAAGTGGAGAAACATCCCTTGTTCCTGGATTGGAAGAATCAATATCGTGAAAATGGCAATCTTACCTAAAGCAATCTACACATTTAATGCAATCCCTATCAAAATTCCAAAGGCTTTCTTCATGGAAATAGAAAAAAACAATCCAAAAATTCATTTGGAATCACAAAAAACCTCGAATATCTAAACTAATACTGAGCAACAAAAAAGAGGCTGGTGGTATCACCATACCTGATTTTAACCTATACTACAGAGCCACAGTAACAAAAACAGCATGGTACTGGCACAAAAACAGACATGTAGATCAGTGGAACAGAATAGAGGACCCAGATGTAAGCCCAAATAGCTATAGCCACCTGATATTCGATAAAAATGCCAAAAATACTCATTGGAGAAGAGACAGCCTCTTCAGCAAATGGTGTTTTGAAAACTGGATAAATATCTGCAGAAGGATGAAAATAGATTCTTCTCTCTCGCCATGCACAAGAATTAAGTCCAAATGGATTAAAGACCTTAACATCAGACCGGAAACTTTGAAACTGCTAGAGGAAAAAGTAGGAGAAACCCTTCAACATATTGGTCTTGGCAAAGACTTTCTGAATACAACCCCAATTGCTCAGGCAACAAAACCACAGATTAACCACTGGGACCTAATGAAATTACAAAGATTTTGCACCGCAAAGGACACAGTGAAAAAAGCAAAGAGGCAACCTACAGAATGGGAAAAAATCTTCGCCAGCTATATATCTGATAGAGGATTAATATCTAGGATATACAAAGAACTCAAAAAGTTAAATAATAAGGAATCAAACAAGCCAATCAAAAAATGGGCTATGGAGCTAAATACAGAGTTCTCAAAGGAAGAAATACGAATGGCATATAAGCATCTAAAAAAATGTTCTACGTCACTAGTCATCAGGGAAATGCAGATTAAAACTACATTGAGATTCCATCTCACTCCTGTCAGATTGGCCACCATCATGAAAACAAATGATCATAAATGTTGGTGGGGATGTGGAAAAAAAGGAACCCTTCTGCACTGCTGGTGGGAATGCAATCTGGTCCAGCCATTGTGGAAAACAGTGTGGAGGTTCCTAAAACAGCTAGAGATTGATCTACCATATGACCCAGCTATAGCGCTCCTAGGCATATATCCAAAGGACTCATCTCATTTCCTTAGAAGTACATGCTCAACCATGTTTACTGCTGCTCAATTTATAATAGCTGGGAAATGGAACCAGCCTAGATGTCCCTCAACAGATGAGTGGATAATGAAGATGTGGTACATTTATACAATGGAGTTCTACTCAGCGGTAAAGAAAAATGAAGTTATGAAATTTGCAGAAAAATGGATGGACCTGGAAAGTATTATACTAAGTCAGGTAACCCAGGCCCAGAAAGCCAAGCGCCACATGTTCTCTCTCATATGGGGATCCTAGCTACAGATGACTGGGCTTCTGCGTGAGAATGAAAATACTTAGTAGCAGAGGCCAGTAAGTTGAAAAGGAGACATATAGGGTGGAGAAAGGAAGGGAGGAGGATACTTAATGGGTTGATATTGTATATATGTAATTACAATGATTGTAATGGGGAGGTAATATGATGGAGAATGGAATTTCAAACGGGAAAGTGTGGGGGTGGGGAGGGAAGGAATTACCATGGGATATATTTTGTAATCATGAAAAATGTTAATAAAAATTTAAAAAAATAAATAAATAAATAAAGTAAGGAAGTATTCCCATCCTGGCAAAGCTTACCTGGAGGCGGCCCAGGAGGAAGGCCCGTAGGTGGTCCAGGAGGCCGCAGAGGAGGAGCAGGGGGCGGCCCGAGAGGAGGTGGTCCTGGCATGGGAGGTGCTTGGATCTGAGGAGGAGGAGCCGACTGCGGAGGAGCCTGCTGCTGGGCCGCGGCGGAGGCGGTGCCCTCCGCGTGGGCGTCGTCTTTGTGCGGCTTCTCTGACTGCTTTTCCGCCTCAGAGTCATCAGAGTCATCGTCGTCATCATCCTCCGAGAATTCCTCTACTTCCCGGCCCTCCTCCGGGATTTCCTGACCTGAAGAAAATGAGAAATAGGCACAGTTGATTCATGTTTTACAGCTTGGAAAACAGCAATGACTGAGGAACATGCTTACAAAGTCCACACTCAACGAGTCCCCATTGTGATGGTGAATATGAAGTACTGGGATGCAGGACAAGCATGGGACTCTGTCTGTCTGCACTCATCCAGCACCGCAACGGTGCAGGCTTTAGGACGAGACGGACCTGGATTCGAGAGTCAGCGCAGGAGGTTTCTGCCTCAACTCCAGGAAGCCCTCTCGATGGCCCACACCACCACTTTTGTCAAACACAAGTTCACTGCTGCTCCTGCCGCTGGCTACCCAGGGGGAACAGGCACGGAGGAAGCGGCACAAGGACAGCGGGGGAGGGGGACACCCTTCCTTCGGCCCCGCCGCACCTGCCATTCGAAGCATCACGGCTTGCAGAGGAGTCAGCTCCTTCATGTTCTTCTTCTTCCTGCACTTCGCAGGCACGTCGGCAAAGCGCACGCTCAGACCTAAGGGTGCAGGGAGGGCGAGTGGGGAGGAGAGAGCAACGAGCTCAGTGAGACGTCACGACGGCCACATACGTAAGACACTTAATACTCACGCTTCAAACTTAACGTGTATACTTTACAATTTTAAGATACTACTGGCAATCTTTGTGCCAATAAACTTGAACACACAGATATACAATAGGCTTTTCAAAAACTGTAAAAGTGAAATCGCACGGGGCCGGGATGGAGCTCAGCAGAGTGCTTGTCCAGCACACATAAAGCCCCGGGGCGACCCCAAGCACTGTAAAACCACACATGCTAGTGCATGACTGTAACCTCTAGGCCCAGGGAGGCAGAGGCAGGAGGATCAGAAATGTAGGGTCACACTTGGCTACATAGCAAGTTCGAGGATGACGTGGGATACATGAGACCCTATCTTAAAAAAAAAAAAAACAAAAAGTAAAGAAAGATCTGCTCCCTTAAAGGCCATAAATAATTTTTGAGAAAACTAAAACTAAACACCCATCTGGGCAGACGCGTGGCCTCCTCCGCTGACAGTTACCGCCAGCACCACGTCAGGAGCCTCAGTCAACTTTATCTGGTAGCCTGCCCCGCCCCCAGGGTAAGGTCTCACTCTACACAGGGTGACCTGGAACTCACACTAATCCGCCTATTTCTGCCTCCCAGGTGCCAGGATTAAAGGCGTGCACCACACCGGGCTATGTCATCTTGCCACCCACAAAAACAGCCGACATATGGCATAAGCAATGACTATTAGCTGAACAGTTTATGTTACGAGCTTTCCAGACACTGAGAGGAGAAAAGGTGACAGGCGATGCCCCTCACTGCAGACCTCCCGGGCTCGCGCTCCTCTGCCCGGGCGCGGCCCGCACGTACCCTTCTTCTCCTCAGGGTTGTCTCGCTCACTGTCGTCGCGGTGCGCGAAGTCGTCCCCGTCACTTTCTCCTTCGGACCTGTCCGTGTCGCTGTCGTCCGTGCTGTCGTCACGCTTATCGTGATCCATGTCCTCAGGGTAGCCGTCATCGTCACTGGTGCTGGAGACATCGTCATCATGGCCCCGCTGAGCTGCAGAGGGAGAGCAAGGAGCAGCAGAGACCAGACACACGGACAACGACGCCAGTTAACACAGGACCTGCGTCAACAAAGCTCCGCACATCACGTCAGCTACTTATGCACCAGCACAGGACCTTCCACTTCAGACGAACAGCGTGCTGATGTCACAAGGCTGCTGGGAAGCAAACTGCATGCGAGGTCATGGAGACCCAGTCATCAGGCTTATGAACCCATCAAAGGAGCTGGGTGGCAGGTTTGGAATGCTTCCTTTAGGTAATGATTTCTTTAATTTAGAAACAATTCTGTTTACATATCCACAAGCAGTGACATTATACAATGTTGAGTCTAGTGTAATGGCAATAAAGCTGAAAAGCAGCAGGAACCCAGGTCTTAAAAGGATTCTCAGACACACATTTCCACACATCCTCATGTAAGATGCACTTCTAAAAAATGTTTCTACCAGCATGTATTAATCATGCACAGTGGGTTTATGAAACTTTTATTCATGTTTAACAATTCATACCCTCTCTGTGAACTTCCCTTTCCCACTGATGCCTTCCTCTTCCCCACCAGTGCCTACGCTACTTTCGTGTCCTCATGATGGCCTGGTGAGCCCCAAGAGATCCCATGAATTCTCTTCTGTGTCCTGGGCAGTAGGTACAAGGTATCCTCACTTTTGTACTAAGTTGTGATGGGGATAAGCTACATGTTAAATTTGACCAATAAAAAAACAAGAGTGGGGGCTGGAGAGCCGGCTCAGCAGCTAAGGCACTTGTCCACAAAGCCTAGAGACCAGGGTTCTATTCCCCAGTACCCACGTAAGCTAGATGCACAGTGGATCATGCATCTGGAGTTCGTTTGCAGCAGATGGAGGCCATGGAGCACCCATTGTCTCTGTCTGTGCTCTATCTCTCTGCTTGCAAATAAGTATTTTACATAGAAAAGCAATGATGGCAAGGTCAGGAAAGCACAGGCAGCATCGCTCTTACTTACCAAGCTCAGGACTATACAACGCGTCTTCATCGCGCCGGCGAGGGGGAAGGTCTAGGGCAAAGCCCACTTTGCGGCCATACATCTGCAGGACCTGGGGCGGCGGGGGCCCAGGTGGAGGGCCAGGGGGCTTTCTGCCAGGGGGCAAACGTGGAACACCATGTCCGAGAAGAGGAAGGATAGAAACTGCTCGAGATGGAGGTCTGCAAAGGGAGTGTGACCTTGTTATATTGTCATACAATGGCAGTGAGAAGGTTTACTACTGTCTATACACAATTTTCAAGGGACTTCCTACTTTACATTTAATCAAATGACTCACTGCTAACACCATCACCTTACAGTTCTCACTGCACTATATTAATAATAGCACCTCACAGGCAAAAAGCTCTGATTAGGATACTACTTCCTTACCCATATGCGGAGGTCTTCTTTAAGATGGAGGGTGGCTGGGCGCCAGGAAGTGGAATGTCCTGGATCAAGATGTTGGAAGGAGCATGCGGCATATCTGGCAAAGGAATACTCTCCACTTCCACATGCTGAGCATTCTGGAACAGACAGAAAGAAGCTTCCACAGTGTGCTGACAAAGCCATCCAAACTCAACCCTAAACATCTCACATCAGTTTTTTTTTTTAATTAATTAATTAATTTATTTGAGAGCGACAGACACAGAGAGAAAGACAGATAGAGGGAGAGAGAGAGAATGGGCACGCCAGGGCTTTCAGCCTCCGCAAACGAACTCCAGACGCGTGCGCCCCCTTGTGCATCTGGCTAATGTGGGACCTGGGGAACCGAGCCTTGAACTGGGGTCCTTAGGCTTTACAGGCAAGCGCTTAACCACTAAGCCATCTCTCCAGCCCTCACATCAGTTTTTCATACCCAAATTTGCTTTCCAACTAACACTCAATAAGAAAAAGTATGAACTGGAAGCCGCAAGTCAAGAAAGAAGAAAGAAGTCTTAATTACTTCCTCCAAAGGCACCAAAATTCAATTTAAAACAAATTCCTCTTATATTTATCTGATTCTTTATGGACATGGCTTCTGCTCAGAGAAATTCACTGCTTAGTCGAGAAACCAGACTACCCTACATCAATACTTCAACAAACAGTACATTCCCAGTGGTAGCGCTTAGGCTTGAAAATTCTTTGGCCTTTCTGGCATTTTTGAATTTTGGCAGAGTGGGTAAGTATTCTTTGTTAAGAACATGTTAGTCTGACTGTCCCTGAATCTATTAGTAGACACTTGGGCTATTTCCAGTTTTGGCCATTGTTACATTGGTAGACTAATTTTAAGATTTATTTTTCTTATGTGAATACAGAATATTAGCATTTCAGAAACAAAAAGTTATGTTTCTTTTCTTTTCTTTGAGAGCAACAGAGAAAGAGGCAGAGAGAGAGAGAAAATGGGTACACCAGGGTCTCCAGCCACTGCAAACAAACTCCAGATAGATGTGCCACCTTGTGCATCTGGCTTACGTGGGGTCCTTAGGCTTCACAGGCAAGCGCTTAACCGCTAAGCCATCTCTCCAGCCCATGTTTCACTTTTATAAGAAACTGCCAGAGGAGATTTATAGCAAATAATTCTCCCAGTTAACTTTTTTGTCTTTTGGAGGCAGGGTCTCAATTCAGCCCAAAGTGACCTGGAATTATGTAGTCCAGGTTGGCTTTCTGAATGCTGGGATTACAGCTGCGAGCCCCTGCTCCTGGCTCTCCCTGTGAGCTCTGAAGGGCTCGGCAGAGCCTTCTACACCCCTGCCCAGGAGACCCGCGGTCACTCTGCGGTCACCTTGACAGCATCGAAGTACTGGCTGAGCTGCGCCCTCTTCTGCTCATACTCCACTTCCAGCTTCCGCAGCTCTTTGTAAACATCTGGGTTTTCTTTTTCATAAAGCCGCAGAATGCGCTCGAAGGTTTCACGCAACTTTTTACGCTTGTCTTTCAGTACTTTCTCGTTTAGTTGTGGCTGCTGCACAGGGTTAAACTCTGGAGAGAAAGCAGATTGAAGCAGCATAAACCAACACTACCACGCTGGCACTAACAACAGATTACGCACAACTCAAGTCATAAACATTAGACCCATAAGCCGTAATCTTTCAAATTTTATTCAGAAGAGAATTTTGTTTGTTTGTTTTGGTTTCTCGAGGTAGGGCCTCACTCTAGCCCAGGCTGACCTAGAATTTAACTATGTAGTCTCAGGGTGACCCTTGAACTCATGGCAATCCTCCTACCTTTGCCTCCAAGTACTGGGATTAAAGGCATAAACCACCATGCCTGGCTCAATAGAGTTTATTTTTTAAATTTTTTTTTGTTTATTTTTATTTATTTCTTTTGAAAGCAACAAAGACAAAGAGGGAGGAAAAGAGGGAGGGAGAGAGGGAGACAGAGAATGGGCACACCAGGGCTTCCAGCCACTGCAAACAAACTCCAGATGCATGCGCCCCCTTGTGCATCTGGCTAATGTGGGTCCTGGGGAATTGAGCCTCGAACCGGGGTCCTTAGGCTTCACAGGCAAGCGCTTAACCGCTAAGCCATCTCTCCAGCCCCTCAATAGAGAATTTATTAAAAGCTATTCCTGGGCTGGAGAGATGGCTTAGCAGTTAAGGTGTTTGCCTGCAAAGTCAAAGGACCTCGGTTCAATTCCCAGTACCCATGTAAGCCAGATACACAAGGTGGCGTTCTTTTGCAGTGGCTGGAAGCCCTGGCACACCCATTCTCTCTCTTCCCTTCTCTCAAAAAACATATTCCTTTAAATGTATTGTTTGGTACTGGGAACTGAACCCAGGGTCTTGGACATGCTTAACCCACGTTCTACCATTGAACTATATCCTTAGCCTAAAATTTCACCATGTTCTAGATGTCTGTTGATTTTACTTTCATTTTGCAGAATGTCACCTCATTAACTTTAATTTCTTTCTCATAAAAATCAATTTTAAGCCCTCTGCTCCAAGAGGAGATAACACAAGACCCTCAACCTGCCTTGTCAATCATAGCCTCGCCAGTGCATTTTAGAATGGACTCAAGAAAATAGCTGGCACATGACCCACTGGGATAAGGTCTTCCGGGGAGACTAGACATTTATTTGAAGACAGCAGCTTTCCCACTTTTCTTCTGGCGATGGCAAGCATCTGCTGTCGTCCACGGCCTTGTCTCCCAACCGCCAGTTACGCCTGGAGTCCACACCCCATCCCAGGGAGTCCTTCAGCTTTATGCCAAATGAAGCCAACAGAGATCAGAGCAGACAGTCCTAGTGATGACACCTGGATTTGCTCACGTGAGCAGCTTCCTACAGAATCATTATGGGAGCCAACAAGTATTATTATTTTGAGGCAGGCCCTCACTCTAGTCCAGGCTGACATGGAATTCACTCCAGTCCAGGTGGGCCTTGGACTCATGGTGACAGTCTTACTCCAGCCTCCCAGGATTAAAGGCATGTACCACCATACTCTGCCAATGCAATGTATTTTTATAATTCTAAGTAAGGCCTTGATGAACAGGATTTTCATCTCCTTTTCCTTTTTCTTTCTTTCTCTTTAGTTTTTTTCAAGGTAGGGTCTCACTCTAGTCTACGCTGACCTGAATCTCACTCTGTAGTCGCAGGATGGCCTCCAACTCACAGTAATCCTACCTCTGCCTCTAAAGTGCTGGGGTTAAAGACACGCCACCACACCCAGCTCATCTTTGTAGTCTTGGAAGAGTAGTAAGTTGAATTTTCTTTCCTAAATCTTACTAACCTGTTGAATTTATTCAAGTCCAAGTGTGTTATCTTATTACTCCTAGTGATTAATAACCGTAGAATGGGGCTAGAGAGGTTTAGTGGTTAAAGGTGCTTGCTTGCAAAACCTGTGGCCTGGGTTCCATTCCCTAGTATGCATGTAAACCCAAATGCACAAAGTGCACATGCATTTGGGGTTCATTTGCAGTGGCAGGAGGCCCTGCCACGCCCATACTGTCTCTGCCTGTCTCTTTTTCTCTCTCTCAAGTAAAAATTACATATATGTATACATGCATATATTTTATTTTTCTTTTTTAAAAAAATATTTTACTTATTATCCAGGCATGGTGGCATACACCTTTAATCCCAGCACTGGAGAGGCAGAGGCAGGAGGAAGGGTGTGAGTTTGAGGCCAGCCTGAGACTGCACAGTGAATTCCAAGTCAGCCTGGGCCAGAACTATCTCAAACCAGGTATTGGCCTCCCTCTTCTGGGACAGGTATCTCCATTTGCAGTGGACCCTTGTCTCTCTCTTTGTTCACAGAGCACCGAAGTCAAACCTGACCATCAGGCTGCTGTTTTCCTTACACCATGCTGCTTGTTTCTGTGCGGATGAGACTATCAGAGCTGCTATGAGATTCTTACCCATCTCGTCCAGCTTCTCCATGTCCCGGATAATCTGCTTGGGATCCTTCATCTTCAAAACTGCAGCTCGTACCATCATGCGTTGTTTTTTGTTCTTAGAAAACAAAAGGGAATGTTAAGCTGGCTGTCATGAACTTTTATTTTTCAATTACCTTCAAGAATTGATTTAAATAGAATATTGACCCCTGGGTTTCTAATTACTCGTTAAAACCCCAAGAAACAGCTAGGTAATTTTTTGCTGTGTTTGACTTGGGAGAAAAAAAAGATGTGCTTTCTGAAAAAGTACTTTTTTCAATCCACTGAGATCTTTATCAACTACTTTAACAGAAAAACCCAGGCTCAGTGTGGCAGCTCACACCTATAGTCTTAGCACTTGGGAGGCTGAGGTCAGAGGATCACTGAGTTTGTGGCCAATCTGGGCTATACAGTGAGGCTCAGGCTGACCCACACTAGTGTGAGACCCTGCCTCTCAAAAAAAAGAAAAAAAAAAGAAAGAAAGAAAAACAAAAACCAACACCCAAAACAACAACACAGTCCCAAAAGGCTGTAAATTTAACAATTATTATGCCAAGGAGTGCCAAAGATTTGCAAGACTCAAAGCCAAACAAACAAGAAAAAAATTGTTTAAAATAAGAGTCCTCCCAATGTGTTTCAAATGCCAAACCAAAAGTCTGACCCTCTGAGCCCTTGGCCATAAATGCGACAGCTAACTAACCACGGCCCAGGGTGGTCTCGGTACTGCGTTTACCGCCTTCAGTAGCTTCTAACAAAGCAGTTACATTTTGTTAAGTAGGAAAACAATATATTTTTTTTAACTTAAAAGGAGAGCAAATAATGTCATTCATAACCTATCATACACTAAATCTGCAAAGTTACTTCACTTTTTAAATACAGAAAATTTGGGCTTCATAAATTGTAAAAGAAGCATGAAGCATCTTTTTCTGGCAAATAACTGGAAATGTTATTATGAAATTCACAAATCTCAAACAACACACAGAATGCTTCTGAATTCATACCTTCTTCAATTCTCTCTTCCGAGCTTCCTTCCCTATAATGGATAGAAGAGGACATGATACCACTTTCAACTCTTAATATTTCCTCTAGGTTAGTACACACACCATTTTATTGTGACGTTATCCTTCGTACCACATGATGTCTAGCAGCAACCTTGACTTTTACCCACAAATGACAATAGCATCTAATCATCACAATCTAAAATGTCAAGACATTTTTGTTTTCATAGAACTAACTTAGTATCAGCCAGGCGTGGTGGCACATGTCTTTAATCCCAGCACTTGGGAGGCAGGGGTAGAAGGATCGCCATGAGATCAAGGCCACTCTGAGACTACATAGTGAATTCTATATCAGCCTGAGCTGGAGTGAGACCCTAACACAAAAAACAAAACCCAAAACAAAAAGAACTAACTGAATCTCAAGGAAAAATACTCCCAAACACTAAACAAAGTGCTTAAAAACCTTTGCTTAAAATTTCAACACAAAATAAAAGTGTAAGCCAATCAAATTTGAGAGATGAAATATGGGTAGTAATTTATTGACATTCTTAGCATTCTCATCATGTACCCATAAGAACACTCACTACGTAACTATACACATTACTCCTACCACTGCTGGCTGTGTAATTAAGCTACAATTAAATAGGTTATGTGCGACTTTTAATCACTACACACTAAGGGACACTCACGAGCTTGGTCTGTGGGGTTCATGAATTTTCCACTCTTGGTGGATGATGTTGATCTTCGTCCCATGGTGACAGTCTGTGTGGTTTACTTATTCTTTAAAAAAAAATCTGAAATAAAAAGAAACAGCTTGTTTGTCTTGCGTATACCATATTTCTCCTTTTCAGAGCTCCTACTGAATTATGGAAAGAAATCTCCCTTTTATTATTACCTTTATGAAGCCTCGTTCTTTCCTTAGTGTTGACCTTTAGAACTCAAGAAACACAACTTGACCACAAAAAATAAGATCTCTATTGGATTTTAAAAAGTGTATAGATCATTTTATCATTAATTCATCAATTTAACACTTTCCTTATGAATTTTAGACCATCAAATGAATGAACCAGGAGCCACGTATGGTTGTAATGCATGTTTGTGACCACTTGGGAGGTGGAGGCAGGAGGATCAAGGGTACAAGGCCAGTCTTACCTATATACTGATTTGAGGGCAGCCTGGCCTATATACTCCCCGTAAATCAAAACATAAGAAGCAACTAGAAAAATGTCCAAATAGTGAGACACAAACCTGAGTATGAGCAGCCATTAGTCCTTTTTCTAAATCCTCCTTTTACTGACACCAAGGATGAAAGAATAAAAAGGGATTTAAGGGGCTGGAGTTATGTTTTAGTGGTTAAGGCGTGCCTGCAAAGCCAAAGGACCTCAGTTTGAATCCGCAGGTCCTATGTAAGTCAGATGCACAAAAGGGCACATGTGTCTGGGGTTCATTTGCAGTAGCTGGAGGCCCAGACATGCCCATCCTCTTTCCCTCCCTCTGCCTCCTCTCTCTCTCAAATAAATAGTCTTTTATTATTTTTTTAAAGGGATTTGAGACGACCAATCAAGGCTCAAGGGCAAATACATCTCCTCTGCCATGAATGCTGCACAAGCCCGGCACTGTATGAGCAGTAAAAAGTAATTAAATAGATTTAAGATTTAAATCTAAATCAGACGAATTTCATAAGCTTAGGCTGGAGAAATGGTTCAGTAGTTAAAGGTGTTTGCTTGAGGGGCTGGCAAGATGGCTTAGCGGTTAAGCACTTGCCTGTGAAGCCTAAGGACCCCGGTTCCCGGCTCGATTCCCCAGGACACACGTAAGCCAAATGCACAAGGGGACACATGTGTCTGCAGTTCGTTTACAGTGGCTGGAGGCCCTGGAGCACCCATTTTCTCTCTCTCTGTTGCTCTTAAATAAATAAAAATAATTTTTTTTTTAAAGGCACTCACTTGAAAGCCCAATGGCCTGGGTTCAACTCCCCAGTATCCACATAAAGCCAGATACACACAGTGGTGCTGACACCTGGAATTCCTTTGCAGGGGCAAGAGGCCTAGTGCGTCCTCTATCTGCCTTCTTGCAAAATAAATAAATATTTTAAAAATTCATGAGCTTAAAACATAAAAATGAAACATTCAAAGTAAGTGTACTAATAGAACTCCTTAAACTTCAGTATTAAGATGTGTATTTTTATGCCGGGCGTGGTGGTGCACGCCTTTAATCCCAGCACTCGGGAGGCAGGGGTAGGAGGATCACCGTGAGTTCAAGGCCACCCCGAGACTACAGAGTTAATTCCAGGTCAGCCTGGACTAGAGTGAGACCCTACCTCGAAAAAACAAAACAAAACAAAAAAAAGTGTATTTTTCTCACTAGTACTTGCTTGACTCTTGATACAGATGCAAGTTCTTTTGAGGTAGGGTCTAGCTCTAGGCCAGGATGAAATGTAGCTCACTCTGAAGTTCCAGGATGGCCTCAAACTCACAGTGACCCTGCTATCTCTGCTACCCCAGTGTTGGGACTGAAAGCATGCACCGCCACATCTGGCCTGATTTATATTTTAAGGCCAACAAAAATAGCATGTTAACAGTGTTTGCCCATTTGTGGAAAGATATCTTCAGGGTCCAACTTTTACCAGTATCATTTCTTCCTGCTTCACTCCAAATGAATGAATGCTAACGTTTTTTGAAGCCTAGTCTTTCCAAGAACAATTTTCAAAGTAGGCACTTGGTTGCTGGTGGTACTCTTGGTACAGGCCAGCCCACTGTCCCTTACAATGTACCTAGTACCTGTTTTCTGAATGAAAGGCTGAGCGGGAGATCTGTGAAGGTTTTAACAGGCCTTGTTTTATAGCTGTGCCTCTTTCACTGTGTGTAACTATCTTGCGACCTGCTAGATTTTTCAGAGCCATTCCAGTGGTGATTGTTTTACTACCCAAAGTCATTCATTCTCAAAAAAAAAAAAAAACGGTGGGGACTGAGAGGTAAACAGTAGAAAATATTAAGTGGAGAGAACGAACAAAAGAGCACAAAACAAGTGTATTTTTTATTATGTGTTTGCTTGCAAGGATACACACACACACACACATAGATAGATAGAGAGAATGAATGAATGAGAATATGAATATACCAGCGAATATGGGCGTGCCAGGGCCTCTTGCCACTACAAACCAACTCCAGATCACATGCACCACTTTGTGCATCGGATTTTGGGTGGGTACTGGGGAATCGAACCCAGGCCGTTAGGCACAGCAAGCAGCCTTAACCACTGAGCCATAATCTCTCCAGTCCAAGCTTTTATATTTCTGATCGTTATCTTTAGTGTGTGTTTCTTTCCCAAATATCCCCAGCCAGGCTTGTGTTTCGATCTCTCACATGGGAAATAGAAGAGCTACAAGTCACAGAATTTTTTTTTTTTTTAATGGTGTCTTTTAAGATTACAAACAACTGTTCTCTCTCCTGTTCTCAACCGAAAGGCGGCGACCTCCGGGAACGATCAGGCCAATCAACCAATAAAACAAATAAGTGAATGAATGAATGAATAAATGAAGTCGTAGGAGGATTCAAAATATCCCATGGGATTTCATGGGGATGGGGTCCATCCAGGTCAGCCCCTCTCCCTCCCCAGGCCGCGCAGCCGCAGTAACTGCCGAAACCATAGCGACGGTTGACACGGACTCGACGTCCAGGACGTCCACCGCAGTAGTAGGCCGCACGAAGCCGCGGCGTCGAGTGCGCAGCGGACCCGCCCGTCGGTGGCCAGGCCCGGCCCGGTCTAGGAACCCACCCCCGCTAGTCCGCTACCCGGGAGAGCTCAAGCGCGGAGAGGAAGAAGAGCGGGGCAAAGCGGCCTGGCACGCCCAGGGAAGTCGTACGCACTCACGGACCGCTGGGCTCCCGGGGACGGCGAGCGCGAGGCTACCGGCCTCTTTCCTCCGCGGTGGGGGTAGGGACGCCTTCACCTCTGCCTCTCGGTCAACCATCCAGGCACCGCCATCTTGAAACCTCGCGCCCCTCCGCCGCGCTTACGTCACTTCCTTAAGCCCGCAGCACGACCAGCCCGGCGGTGCCGAGTCTTGGAACCATAGAGTTTCCCCCCACCGCTGGATCGACAGGGCCAGAGTCGCTTCCGCTCTAATGCAACTCCCAATTGGTTGGATGTCCTCTAAGGGGCCGCCCTCATACCGTGGATTGGCACCCACGTAGCCCAATAGAAATAAGGAGAGCTAAGGCTGACATGTGATTGGCTGATTGTCTTGCCTGACCGGGCGTGCTGAGGTGAACGCTGGAAGCTCCCGCTGTTAAGCTGTGTGATCCGCTTTAGCTCTCAGAAAACCGGATTGTGTGTTGTTCCAGGTTCTTGGGGTCGCGTTGGTCGTCGGGTAGTGAACGGATGCGATTCTTTAGCAGCAGCTCGTTTGAAAACGAGTTTTTTTTTTTTAATTATTCGAGAGAGAGGGATGCAGGTAGAGAATGGGCATTCCAAGTCACTGCAAAGGAACTCCAGGCACATGCGCCACCTTGTGCATCTAGCTTTAGGTGGGTCCTGGGGAATCGAACCCGGGTTCCTTTGGCTTTGCAGGAAAGCGCCTTAACCGCCAAGCCCTCTCTCCAGCCGTGGAAAGGCGTTTAATACGTCGCAAGCGTCTTCATCTCCCCGTTGGGCACCTGCACAGGTGGAAATCCAGCGGTGGTTCACAGCTTTTGTAGACCCGAATTAATAATAAATCAGTCCCCGCGTGAGGGTCACAAGTATTACAACATTCGTTTTTTTCCCCCCAATATTTTGTTGTATATATCTATTTGCAAGCAGAGAGAGAGAGAGAGAATATGAATGAGAATGAATGGGCATACCAGGCCCTCCAGCCGCACGTGCCACTTTGTGCATCTGCCTTTGCATGGGTACTGGGGAGTTGAGCCCTGGTTGTTAGGCCTTGCAAGCAAGTGCCTTATATGCTAAACCAATTAGGTTTTGTTTTGTTTTGAAGAGGGCGTGCACAGAACACTTGTAGTTAGTTGAAATTTGCGAGGTGCTTCCTTCCTGTCTGGTGTTTCATCAGCATGATGCACACTCAGGAGGTAGGGGTAGGAGGATCACCATGATTTTAAGGACACCCTGAGATTACACACGAATTACAGGCCAGCCTGGGCTAGAATGAGACCCTAGTCCTTTAAAAAAAAAAATTGGAGGTATGTTGAGCATTTAAAAAAAATATTTTATTTATTTATTTATTTATTTATTTATTTATTTATTTATTTATTTGAGAGAGAGATACAGAAATAGGCAGGGGGAGAGAGGGAGAGAGAAAACGGGCACACCAGGGCCTCCAGCCACTGCAAATGGACTCCAGATGCGTGCACCCCCTTGTGCATCTGGCTTATGTGCGTCCTGGGGAATTGAACCTGGGTCCTTTGGCTTTGCAGACAAGTGCCTTAACGGCTAAGCCATCTCTCCAGCCCTATATTGAGCATTTTTATTCCAAGGATTGTTTCTTATGCTTGGATATAAAAATCAACAGTATAATAAAATTTTTAAAGAGTCAGTGGGAATATTATCTTGGGAAGGATTTAGGAAACAAACGGGACATGTAAAGGAATTACATGAACCCAGCAGGCCAGCATAGCCTTTGGGCCTTCTAATACTTTACATAGCAGAGACATCAGCTTCTCTTCTGCTAGTATGTAAAATGAATTTATATTCTTGTTTTCCAGAAAAAAAAATCATAATTAATTATGACTTTCTTTTAAATGTCAGGTGCTTAAAAAATTTATTTACTTATTTGAATGCACGGTGAGTGTGTGTGTGTGTGTGTGTGTGTGTGTGTGTATGTGTAGTGCCAGGGCCTCTTGCCACTGCAAACAAACTCCAGATGTACATGCCTGTTTTTTTACATCTGGCTTTTGCAGGTGTACTGGGGATTTGGGCCTGGACTGGCGGACTTTGCAAGCAAGCACCTTTAACCACTGAGCCATCCTCCCAGTCGCTAGTCTCTAAATGTTGGATTCAATTTTTAAAAAAATTTATTTATTTATTTATTTTTGGTTTTCTGAAGTAGGGTTTCACTCTAGCTCAGGCTGACTTGGAATTCACTATGTAGTCTCAGGGTGGCCTCAAACTCATGGTGATCCTCTTACCTCTGCCTCCTGAGTGCTGGGATTAAAGGCCTGCACCACCATGCTCGACATTTATTTATTTATTTGAGAGAGAGAGAGAGAGAGAGAGAGAGAGAGAGAGAGGGAGGGAGGGAGGGAGAGAGAGAGAGAGAGAGAGAGAGAGAGAGAGAGAGAGAGAGAGAGAGAGAATATGGGCACACCAGGGCCTCTAGCCACTGCAAACGAACTTCAGATGTATGCACCACCTTGTATCTGGCTTATGTGGGTCCTGGGGAATCAAACCTGAGTTCTTTGGCTTTATAGGAAAGTTCCTTGACTGCTAAGCCATCTCTCCAGACCAAATGTAAGATTCTTAAGGAATAGTGAGTTTCCTTCTTCATCCTGAGTGCTTATTATGCATATATAGCTGGATGTGATTTTTTTGTTTGCTTTATTTATTTATTTTGTTTTGTTTTGTTTTTTGAGGTATGGTCTCACTCTAGCCCAGGCTGACTTGGAATTCGTATGTAATCTCAGGGTGTCCTTAAAATCATGGTGATCCTCCTACCCCTGCTTCCCGAGTGTGCACCATGCTGATGAAAGACCAGACAGGGAGGAAGCACCTCGCAAATGTCAACTGACTCAAGCTCGCAGCTATCCTCCTACCTCTGCCTCCCAAATGCTGTGATTAGAGGTGCGCGCCACCACACCAAGCTGTTACTTATTTTTTAAAATATTATGTATTTGAGAGAGAGGGAAAAGGCAGATAGATAGGGAGAGGAAAAAATGGGTGCTCCAGGGCCTCCAGCCACTGCGAATGAACTCCAGATGCATGTGCCACTTTGCATCTGGCTTATGTGGGTCCTGGGGAATCAGACCTCTGTCCTTAGGGTTTCACAGGCAAGTGCCTTAACGGCTAAGCCATCTCCCCAACCCTCTTGTTTGCTTTAAAACATGTTCCTGAGTGTTCGGCCACTGAAGTGATTCCTAGTCACCACAGATGGTCAGTATTAATTGCAGTATACAAACAGAAATTTTATTATTTATAGTTTATCTTTTTTTTTCAAATCCACTCAGATTATATTGTGCAATTACAAGAAATTCACAGGTCCATTGTTTTCTTTCATCCTTGAGGCAAGTTGTTATAAATTATTTTACAGTCTTTTTCAGTTTACAGAAAATTGTATTGAATCTAATGCTAAAGATCTGCTAGTATTTATTTCATTTGAAGTCCACCGGTTTGTGTCTAGCTAAACATTACTAAATTTCATTTCATTAGCTGTTTGAAGTTCGTGGTTGTAGAAATGAAAGTCTGCAGTCAGTAACATATGTGAGGATTTTGACTGGGAATTGGAAAAGGAAACAGTAAAAGCATTTTCAGGGCTGTGGATTTGGTCATGCAGGGTAAGAAAACATCCTGGAAGAATCTTCTTCCTCTTAAGAGTCAAGCAACAACCGATTTAAGAGCTCATTGTTGATATAAAACTCGGGTCATATAATTCTACCATCTCCAGTTCCCCTTTCCAGACTGCTTGCTGCCTTATGTCCTTATTGGATGCATGTGAACAAGGAACCTCATATTGATGTGACAGTGACAGCGTTAGCCAGAGGGAAGCGCAGAAATATCACAGTGGCAAATAAAACGACTGTTCACTGTATTTGGCGTTTCACTGTGTTGGTGACCTCAGTGATGGCCTGATGGTATTTTTCTGAGGCTGACTTGAATTCCACAAGATGCTTCTCATAACTTTTGATGGCTGCTTGAAGCTGCGTTTTTTCCACTGCTCCCAGGATGGCACGGAAGATCATGTCTATGCCAAGGCCGAGAGCAGCGACCCCAATGCTACCCAAAAGAGAAGCACCGATTTGAGCTAACACACCCACCAACTTGCTAATGATGCCAGATGTGACACTGGAGCCCACCAGCTTCACGGCCACGGCACTGGCAGCTGCCGTGGCTTCCCCCAGGATGACCGAAATGACTTTCTGTACTATGGCGATTTTCTCGGTTTCCCTTTCCTTAATATCCTGGAGTTTCCTATAGAGGGTGGGCTCCAGCTTATCTCTAAGTGCCTCATCAACCTTCTGCAGCTCCTTCTGGATCTCCACCATGGCCTGGATGATGATGTCGCAGTTTTCCTTGATGGTTCCCTCTCTTCTCATTTCGATCAGGGCCAGCCTGCACCCCAGGTGCACGTTTAGAACGCCTGTCAGCTCGTTGGTGGCATGGAAGCTGTCAGCGAGGCAGTCCAGGAGCTGCTTGTGCAGCCGATTCACTTCCTGTCGCCTCCTTGGGTTTTCCGGGTAGAGGAAGTCACTCTGGGCCATATTTGCAGTATGATCTCTGGAAAATATGACAGTGAATCTTTGCTGAAAATCTTGCAAAAATATCTGTGTCATAAATAAGGGGTCATAAGCTGAAGGATTCTCAGAAAAATAAATTTAATATTTTAAAAATATTTTTTATTTATTTGACAAAGAAAGAGGGAGAGAGAGAGAAAAAAAGAGAGAGAATGGGCACGCAAGGGCCTACAGCCACTGCAAATGAACTCCAGATGCACGTGCCTCCTTGGGCATCTGGCTAACATGGGACCTGGGGAATCAAACCTGAGTCCTTTGGCTTTGCAGGCAAATGCCTTAATGGCTAAGCCATCCCTCCAGCCCAAAATAGATTTAATTTTTAATATTACATATCACAGAGATCCTCCTACCTCTGCCTCCGTGAGTGCTGGGATTAAAGGTGTGTGCCACTCCCATGCCTGGCTTAATGATTTTTTTTTTTTTTTTTTTGGAGATGATCTCTCATAGCGCAGTCTGGCCTTGAACCCACTCACTATATAGCTGGCACTGTCCTTGAACTCCTGATCCTTGTGCCTCTACCTCCCAAGTAAGTGCTAGGATTATAGGCATGTGCCACCATACCTGGTTTATGTGGTGGCACATAATCAAACCCAGGGCCTCATGTATGCTGTGCAGTCTAGCACCTAGCTACATCCCTAGCCCTCAAATGGTTAGTTCTTTATTATTTATTTATTAACTTTAAAATTTTAATTTTATTTATTTGCAAGCAGAGCGAGAGAGAAGAGAGAGAATTGGTGTGCCAGGGCCTCTAGCCACTGAAAATGAACTGTAGATGTATTTGCTCTCTTGTGATCTGGTTTACATGGGCACTGGGGAATCAAACCTGGGTCCTTTGGCTTTGCAGGCAAGCACTTTAACTGCTAAGCTATCTCTCTGGTCCTATTGTCTATTTTTATTTATTTATTTATTTGTTTGTTTGTTTGTTTGTTTGTTTTGAGGTAGGGTCTCACTCTAGCTCATGCTGACCTGGAATTCACTATGTAGTCTCAGGCTGGCCTTGAACTCACAGTGATCTGCCTATCTCTGCCTGCTGAGTGCTGGGATTAAAGGTGTGTACCACCATGCCCATCTTCCACCCCCCCCCTTTTTTTTGTTGTTTGTTGGTTTATTTGAGAGGAGAAAGAGAATGAAAATGGGTGTGCCAGGGCCTCTGACCACCGCAAATGATCTGAACATGCATGTGACACCTTGTGCATCAGCCTTTATGTGGGTACTGGGCAATCAAACCTGGGTTCTTTCTCTTTGCTAGCAAGTGCCTTAACCACTAAGCCATCTCTCCAGCCGCCCCCACCTTTTATTTAGCATTTATTTTTTGGGACAGTCTTACTCTGTAGCCAAGCTCACCTTGAACTCACAGTGGTCCTCTTGCCTCAGCCTCCTTAGTGCTGGGCCACCATGTCCAGCCATGTGCACAGCTGTTATTAAGATAAGTTAGAGAGGAGATGCCATCTTATGTACATATGAGAGATCAAGGGGTGGAAGCCCACTGTAGAACACACGACATGAATCAGGGTGGGCACGTCTTGTGTTTGGGCTTCTCACTTAGCACACCATTTGCAGAGAGAGACAGAAAAAGAGAGTGGGGGGTGGGGGAGAGAGAGAGAGAAAGAGCGCAGTGTGCAACCATTCTTTCTGAGTTTATTCTGGTGGAAAAACAATCCAAGTTTGAGCCCAGGGAGAAGTCTATGCTAATTTGTATATCTGCCTCTGTTTCCAGGTGCCTGGAACTTTTCCTTTTCCTTTGCACTTTTTTTTTATAGTTGAACCTTTTATTTTATTTTATTTTTAATTTTTTTATTGACAACTTCCATAATTGTAAATAATATCCCATGGGAATTCCCTACCTCCCTCCACTTTCCCCTTTGAAACTCCATTCTCCACCATATCCCCTTCCCCTCTCAATCAGTCTCTCTTTTATTTTGATGTCTTGATCTTTTCCTCCTATTATGATGGTCTTGTGTAGGTAGTGTTAGACACTGAGGTCATGGGTATCCAGGCTACTTTGTGTGTGGAGGAGCACGTCGTAAGGAGTCCTACCCTTCCTTTGGCTCTTACATTCTTTCCGCCACCTCTTCCGCAATGGACCCTGAGCCTTGGAAGGTGTGATGGAGATATTTCAGTGCTGATCACTCCTCTGTCACTTCTTGTTAGCACCATGGTGCCTTCTAAGTCATCCCAAGGTCACTGCCATATATAGAGAGAAGGTTCTCTAGCCTTCTTTTACAATCTTAAGAGAAATGTATAAAAGTGGAGAGGTTTTCTGGATCTGTGTGGGATCCAACAACTCTCTTTCTGAGTAAACAACATCCTGATGAATTTGAACCCTGTTTCACATTGTGGCTCTTGGTCTCATATATGAACTTCAGAAATGTGGAATAGAAGAATGAAGATTTTTTTCAAGAAAGCAAATGTGTTTTAAAAAATCCCCCCAAATAAAATGTGAAAATAATATGTATCTCAAGTCTTAAAAGGTGTAATTTGAAAATTGAAAGGAGACATATTTCTAAAATGAGTTGGGGGCTGGAGAGATGGCTTAGCAGTTAAAGTGTTTGCCTGCAAAACCAAAGGACCCCAGTTTGATTCCCCAGGACCCACATAAGCCAGATGCACACTGGGCGCATGCATCTGGAGTTCATTTGCAGTGGCTAGATGCCCTGGAGTGCCCATTTTCTCTCTCTCTTTCTCTCTCTGTTTCTCTCTCTACCTCTTTTTCTCCCTCTCACATAAATAAATAAAATATATTTTAAAATGAGTTGGTGAGTGTATGGGATACCACAAGGGCAAATATATGTGCATATATCACAATACCACACACACTCCACATAACATGCATGCATACATACGTGCATATTACACATGCACACACACCACACATATACACATCACACCCCCCACATACACACCATACCACATCACATATACACACAAGCAAAAAATAAAAATTGAAAAATGAAGCTAGGCACGGTGGTACACGCCTTTAACCTCAGTACTTGGAAGGCAGAGGCAGGAGGATCGCTGTGAGTTCAAGGCCACCCTGACACTACATAGTGAATTCTGGGTGATCATGACCTAGAGTGAGACCCTACTTCAAAACACACACACAAAAAAAAGAAAGAAAACACACTGAAACATCCTGGTAAAATGAACAACCATGATCAGAAATTTACTTTTATCCTTGATTTGGATCAGTAATATACATATATACACATATCTGTCCAAACATATATACATACAACAACAAAATAATACCTAATAGACAATTATCCACATATTTGGAAAATTTTCTAATTCTATTCCATTTTTTAAAAAATTGGTTGCCCATGATCTATTAAATAGTCCCCAAACTCACCAGCTGGTTGGAAAATAGCAATTTGATGAGCATCAGTTTGGCCTTTGACTCCTATTTTCCCTTCTTTAAAATTTTTCATCAGATCTTAGTATGAAATGGAAACTCCAGTTTCTGTCTTTGAAGTTAGAGTACAGTCACCTGTGTCCCCATGAAGACATTTAGGTGAGTGGAGTCTTTCTTATCTTGAAAAAGTAGGAATATGTATCTTGCAGTGATCACAGGCAATTATAGGGAGGTTTCTCTGTACCTCACGCTAAGTGGAGAGAGGAAACCTACGCTGGGATGGGAGGTCAAATGCTTTCTAGTGTTTGATTTTATTTTATTATTTGCAAGGAGAGGGAGGGGAAGAGGGAGATTGAGAGAAGGGAGAATGGGCACGACAGGGCCTCTAGGCACTGCAAACGACTCCAGACACGTGTGCCACCTTGTGCATCTGGCTTTACATGAATGTTAGGGAATCCAACTTGGGTCCTTAGGTTGTGCAAGCAAGCACCTTAACTGCTAAGCCATCTCTCCAGCCCTAGTGTTTGATTCTTTTTAATTGACTGATCGTGAAATCATAACTTCACAAAATGTATGTGAAAAGGCTGAACCAGTGAGAGTACCTTTTCAGGAAAAGAAATGACAGCCCCCCGCCCCTATATAAACATACTATAAGAGCATAATAGTAAACAATATTGTCTAGGCACAAAATGCATGCCAGGTGTGGTGGTGCACACCTTTAATACCAGCACTTGAGAGGCAGAGGTAGGAGGATTGTTGTGAGTTCGAGGCCACCCTGAGACTGCATAGAGAATTCCAGGTCAGCCTGAGCCAGAGTGAGACCCTACCTGGAAAAACAAAAAGCAACAACAACAACAACAAAAGAATAGACAGATTCATGAAAAACAATCCTCGAAGTAGACCCATCCATTTAATAATGTTGAATCCCAAATCATAGTAATTGAGATAACTCTGTCTTAAGTGGTTCTGACATGATGGGCTAGTCTAGCAATTATTAGCATATGTCAATATCCAGTGACACAGTCACTCCAAGAATATAATTTCCAGATGTTTGCATGGAGGATTTCATAACCCTAATCTCAAAAGAAAAAAATATGCAAAAATTTGAACAACATAAGCTAGGTGTGGTGGCTCATGCCTATAATCCCAGCACTCAGGAGGCAGAGGTAAGACGATTGTCATGATCTCAAAACCACCCTGAGACTACATAGTGAATTCAAGGTCAGCCTGGGCTAGAGTGAGACCCTACCTCGAAAACCGCCCCCCAAAAATTGACCAACAAAGACCAATGTGAGTAGAACTGAGGCAAACTGGGAAAAATGCAATACAAATGAAAAATAGTATTATTTTAGGTATTTACCCCAAAGGGTTTTATTGTTAACAAGGCTGGAAATAGCTTAAAATATTAATGTCTTTAGACTTGCAGGCTGAGTTCTCAATGCCAACCTATGATTTTGTTCCACTAATAAGGTTACGTAAGAGACTCCATAATGTGCTCCGAATTATTTTTCCTTTTAATGAAACAGGACTTTTGTTGTTCAGAGTCAGGTTTACCTCATTAGTAATTTCTTTTTTCAAAATTTCTTTCATATATATATATATTTTATTTTTAAATTAATTTTTTGGAGGTAGGATCTCACCCTAGCCCATGCTAACCTATAACTCAATCTGTAGTTTCAGGCTGATCTCCAACTTCCAGTGATCCTCCTTCCTCTGCCTCCTGAGTGCTAGGATGGGATAAAAGGCATGGGCCACCATGCCTAATTAGTAATTTCTTAGTTTTTGAGGTGGAAAGTGGGGAAGGTTCCTTGCACAAATAGGTCTGTAAGACTTATCAGACCTGCTCAGGTGTGTCTGGGCTGCCTGAGTATAATGCAAATTTATGTTCCCTTTCAAAGTGAGATAGGTGTGAGAGGCTTGGGACAAGGGTAGGATGAAGGTACAACAGTTGAGTTATAAATTGGACTGGTGACACTGGACAAGCCTGGTGAAGAAAGCAATTCAGCAGTGTGAGAAATTTTAGAAGTTAATTAGTTAGAAATAAGCTCCTGTCCTTGGCTGGAGAGATGCCTTAACAATTAAGGCATTTGCCTGCAAAGCCAAAGGACCCAGGTTCAATTCCCCAGGACTCATGTGAGCCAGATGCACGAGGTGGCACATGCATCTGGAGTTCATTTGCAGTGGCTGGGGGCCCTGACACACCCATTCTCTCTCTCTCTCCCTCTCTCCCTCTTTCTCCCTCTTTCTTTCTCTCTCTCAAATAAATAAACAAAATAAAAATATTAAAAAAGAAATAAGATCTATCCTCAACTCTGACAGACAGACTAGAAGTCAAAACAGTTACTCCTATGTGAAGCTCCTTAATTTAATTTAAAACTAAGAAATTAAGAGATTTCTATCCTACATTTCCCAAATGGGCCCATTTCCTTTCAGTCTGTAATTATGAAGTTCCCTCTCTCTACTTTTATTTTATATATATGTAAATATATATAAAATATATATTTTATATATTTGAAGCAAGCCCAACAGACTGACCTATTTTTAATGAGAGAGGGAGAGAGAACTGGTGCGCCAGGTCCTCCAGCCACTGCAATTGAAGTGTGGCACCTTTCATGCATGTGTGACCTTACACGCTTCTGTCACCTTGTGTGTCTGGTTTATGCGGGACTTGGAGAGTCAGACATGGATCCTTAGGCTTCGTAGACAAGCACCTTAAGTGCTAAACCATTTCTCCAGCCCTCTGATTTAATTCTTGTCTAAAAATAACTAACCTGAAAGTAACCTGAGGTTAACCAGTCAGGTGTTTTTCCACTGTCTGCATCGCCTGTCTCCCTGGCCCTGCCTTACTAGGGAGGGGAGAGCGTGACCACCCGCACTTTGTTTTGTTTCCGCTCGCTCCCATTCTGTTCTGTTTAAAGAGCCAATGTCCTCTGCTCAACTCTCTTATTCCATAGAATGTTATGGAATGAGGGATTGTCCTATGCCAGGACTGAAAACGAAGCCAAGTAACCAGCTTCAACCTTGTTGTCATTTGTGTTTGGCACAGTGTAACAGAGAATGTTTTACTATGGGTAAGTTATTATGTTAAGTTCTGTATCGCATACAAGAAAAATATGTGGTTCCTGCTTTCTGGAAATTTCTAATTTAGTTAGAAAAAATAAAACAGAGTTGTAAGTCCACTGTCATGTTGCAAATCCTTTGTCAAACAAATTTGTGTTTGACTTATCCAAAATAATATTTGGTCAACTTGCACCTAAACCTGTTGTAATGTATACTGACACCGTCCTAAGATAGAGGCATATGATCACTCAGGACAGTTGACAGTTTGCTCTTTGAACTGATCCTCTTTGAGTAGGTTAAGGAGAGGTTACCACTGTGAGAACACGGATTGGCAATGTGCTTACACTGCGCCTCTGAACCATGGTCTTCTGAATCCCAAATTGACTACTACATTTGGCCAAACAAGAGGCATGCAATTAACTGGATTTGTGCATCTTTTTGGTTCTTTAGGCTTTTCAGAGATAGAGTTGCCCTCTAGCCCAGGTTGACTTGGAATGCACTAGGTAGTCTCAGGTTGGCCTCGAATTCACAGCAATCCTACCTCTGACTCCAGGGTACTGGGATTAAAGCTGTGCACCACCATGCCTGGCTAGATTCGTGCATCTTTTTTTTTAAATATTTTTTTAGGGGTGGAGATATGGCCTAGTGGTTAAGTCCCTTGCCTGCAAAGCCAATGGGCCCAGGTTTAACTCCCCAGGACCCACATAAGCCAGATGCACAAGATGGTACATGGGTCTGGAGTTCATTTGCAATGGCTGGAGACCCTGGTGTGCCCATTCTCTCTCTCTCTTTGCCTCTTTCTCTCCCTCCCTGTCTTTCTCAAATAAATACATCAAAATAAAATATTAAAAATATATTTTATTTATTTATTTATTTGCCAGTAGAAAGAGAGAGGTCAGGAGAGAGAATGAATGGGCACACCAGGGTCTCTACCCTTCTGCAAATGAGTTCCAGATGCATGGGCTGCCTTGTGCTTTATGTGGGTATCGGGGCATCGAACCTGGGTTGTTAGACGTTGCAGGCAAATGCCTTTACCGTTAAGTTATCTCTGTAGCCGCTCGTGCATCTTAAAGAATGCAGTCGTAATGATCTGCATGATCGTAATGAGATTCCATTGATTCCTTACCAAGAGCACTTACTACTATGCCCAAAAGGAGTCCTGGGCCATAGGCGCTTCACCTTCTCACACTCGCAATGGCCACGTGCCTGTGGACTGGACAGACTGCGGAGTGGCAGGCAGCTCAGTGGTACATTTAGCCAGGGTCAGATTACCTGCACCTTCCTATGGCAAGTTTGGTTTGTATACAATTTGAGTTATCACAGGACCAGTGCTTGCTGTCAGTGAAAATATTCCATTTGTGGGGGTGCGGGTGGGACTGGAGAGATGGCTCAGACGTGCTTGCCTGTAAAACCTAATGAACTAGGTTTGATTCCCCAGGATCCATGTAAAGCCAGATGCACAAAGGGCCCCAATACATCTGCAGTTCCTTTGCAGTCCCTGGCATGCCTATTCTCTTTCTCTGTCTTTGCTTGCAATTCGGTCAATCTGTCCCTCCCTCCCTCCCTCCCTCCCTCCCTCCCTCCCTCCCTCCCTCCCTCCCTCCCTCCATCCATCCATCCTTGTGGGTGGTTTACAACCTACTTCTGTGCAGAGCTTGCGTGGTCTCTTGAACTTGTTATTGGAGTCTATTTGAGTTTAGGATCTCTACAGCAGCCTGCTGGGGAGTAGCTGGCCACCAGGTGGAGATCTTGGCTCCTGGAAGTCTAATCCTATCCCAGCAGTTAATTCTACTGTCCATGCTCAAGACATTTGGGGTCGGGTGGATTTTAGGTGTGGTTGCGCTCAGCTACATACAATCTCAGCACTTGGAAGGTGGAGACAAGAGGATCAGGAGTTCAAAACCAGCTTGTGCTACTTTAAACTGTATTTTTCTTTAAGAAAAGGGATGATTACATCTAAAAATCAAGGTTATTTCATGATATTATTAGGAAAAGAACCACATTATGAAAATAAAAATATACTGGTTGTCACATTTTAAAAGAATTAAATTTATTTGCAAGGCGAGGGAGAGAGAGAAGTGAATGGGCATGCCAGGACTTCTAGCTGATGCAAATAAACTCCAGATGCACATGCCATTTTGTGCATCTGGCTTTACGTAGGTACTGGGGAATCAAACCCAATTTGTTAGGCTTTGCAGGTAAGTGCCTTAACCACAGAGCTATCTCTTCAGCCCTCTATGAATTTTTAAGTAGAGGAAGAAACATACCTGTAACCATCCTGTGACTGTCTATATTGACTGTAAACTTGCCAGGACCAGGAATCCCCTGTGAAGGATCTCCTAGGGAGGGATGGCCTCAGTTAGGTTCCCTGAGAGATTATCTTTTGTTGTTGGTTGTTTTTGCTTTTTGAGGTAATGTCTCCCTCTAGCCCAGGCTCACCTGGAATTCACTTGGTAGTCTCAGGGTGGCCTAGTGAGATTCTCTTAATTGGGTTAATGGTGAAGGCCCACCCTGACTTTGGGGGGCACTGTTCCATGGGCTGGGGTCCTGAACTGTACAAAAGAGAGGGGGCTGAGAAGCAGCATGCTTCGCTTTACTCCTCTTTTCTTCCCCACTGCGGATGATGGCGTGTGACCAGTTCTGCTGTTGAGATCCTGTCCCCATGCCGCCCTGCGCCACGATGAGCTGCGCCCGGAACTGGGAGCTGGACCAGCCCTTCCTCCCTGACGCTGATCAGGTATTTTGTCCCAGAATGAGATGTTGACTGATAAATCCACTATCTTGATTTTTTAAATGCTATTATTATTATTTTTGTTTTTTACAAAAATATCTGTATTTATTTATTTGCAGGCTGGAGGGATGGCTTGGCGGTTAAGGAATTTGCCTGCAAAGCCAAAGGACCCAGGTTCAATTCCTCAGGACCCACGTTGGACAGATGCACAAGGGGACGCACATGTCTGGAGTTCGTTTGCAATGGCTGGAGGCCCTGGTGTGTCCATTTTCTCTCTCTCTCTCTCTCTCTGTCAAATAAATAAATAAAAATATCTATTTGCAAGAAGAGAGACATAAAGAGAAGAGAGAAAGAGAGAGAATGGGCGCACCAGGGCCTCCAACTGTGGCAAGCAAACTCTAGATGCATGCACTACTTTGTGCATCTAGCCTTAAGTGGGAATCAAACCTGGGTTATTAGGTTTTGCAAGCCATCTCTCCAGTCCTTTTGTTGTTTTTTTGTCCTTGAGGCAGGGTCTCACTCTAGCCCAGGCTGACCAAAAACTGTCTTTGTAGTTCCAGGCTAGACTCAAACTCTCAGTGATCTTCCTACTCAAGTGCTGGGATTAAAGGTATGAGCCCACCTTTTTGTTGTTATATTAAGATTTTTTTTTGCTTTTTTTTTTTTTAAATGTTGGGTCCCATTCTATCCCAGACTGACTTGGAACTCACTCTGTAGTGCCAAGTTTGCCTCAGACTCAAAGTGATCCTCTTACCTCTGCCTCCTGAGTGCTGGGATTAAAGGTGTGCTCCATCACACCTGGCTTTTTTTATACTTGCACATCTGTCTTTACAGAGTTGAAATAACATTCAAGTTGTAATAATAATAAAATTCTTCTCTCATGCTAATTCACTTAAATACACTCTTGCATTTCTTGTTTCATAAGTATTTTATTAGTTACATAAGTTATTCCAATTATGTAAATCATATTTTAGTAAGTTTCATATTGTTATATCATTATTTTAAATCATATTCTAATGAAGTTTGATAAATATGGTTACTTTTGCCTCCCTTATCTGAATTTTTACTTCAGGATAAATAGAGAAACCACATAGTTAATGGGAATTAAATTTTTTGTTGTTTCCTTCAAGGTAGGGCCTCACTCTAGCCCAGGCTGACCTGGAATTCACTATGTAGTCTCAGGCTAGACTCCCACATCTGCCTTCCAAGGGCTAGGATTAAAGCTCTGTGCCACCCCTCCTGGCAGAGAGAGAATGGATGCATCAGGGCCTCCAGCCACTGCATAGGAACTCCAGATGCATGCACTACTTTGTGCATCTGGCTTTACATGGGTACTGGGGAACTGAATTCAGGTTGTTAAGTTTTGCAGGCAAGCACCTCAACTACTGAGCCATCTTTCCAGTCCTGGGTATTAAAATTTTTATGATTTTTTAAATTGCATTCCACAGATTTTCACACGGATGTCATACCCAGTTCTTGGCATCCCCAGTGACCACCAAGGAGAACCAAACGTACGCAAGGGCAAGGAGCTTTATTTCAGGCTTAAGCTCGGTGTCTTGACTTTGCCAACGCAGTGGATCCACACAAGAGCCCTGAGCAGTGTGAGGGTAGGGTTTTTATAGGGATCTGAACATAGAAGAAGGGGATGGGCACCTGATTGGTTGATTTAAACAGTGTACTCTTCTGGTTGGCTTAGGATTTTGGCGGGCAAAGTTGGCGGGCTGGGGCTAGGGGAACTGAACTTATCTATGACTACAGGAATGTATGGTGTAGTCTGTTTCCAGTAACTGTTAAACCCACCCTTACCAGAAGATAAAAAACTTAGACCTTGCCGGGAAACAGAAACTTAGGCCTACTGAGGACTCTGAAGTCTGTCATGGCGTCCATCTGGTTCCTGAGTCCTTCAACGGACACCCAAAGTAAATTGTAACACTGGGGTACCAACCTCTTCCAAAGTCAAAAATGGTCCTGTTAATGGGCTGGAAAGATGGCTTAGCGGTTAAGGCATTTGCCTGCAAAGCCAAAAGATGCAGGTTCGATTCCCCATGACCCATGTAATCCAGATGCACAAGGTGGCACATGTGTCTGGAGTTCATTTGCAGTGGCTGAAGGCCCTGATGTGCCCGTTTTCTCTCTCTCCCTCCCTCCCTCTTTCTCTCTGTCTCTCAAATAAATAAATTTTTAAAAAAATGGTCCTGTTAAAACTGTATTGAAGCCGGGCGTGGTGGCGCACGCCTTTAATCCCAGCACTTGGGAGGCAGAGGTAGGAGGATTGTCATGAGTTCAAGGCCACCCTGAGACTACATAGTGAATTCCAGGTCAGCCTGGACCAGAGTGAGACCCTACCTTGAACCCCCCCCAGAAAAAACCAAAAAAACCCAAAAACAACAACAACAAAAAAACCCCACCTGTATTGAGCTGGAGAGATGGCTTAGTGGTTAAGTGCTTGCCTGTGAAGCCTAAGGACCCTGGTTGGAGGCTCGATTCCCCAGGTCCCACGTTAGCCAAATGCACAAGGAGACGCACGTGTCTGGAGTTTGTTTGCAGTGGCTGGAGGCCCTGGTGCGTCTATTCTCTCTCTCTCTTGCCTCTTTCTCTCTCTGTCACTCTCAAATAAATATAAATGAACAAACAAACAAAAAACCCGAATAAATAAAATAAAACAAAAACCATATTGACTTGGGGAACATAAAAGTACATTTCAAAAAGAGGCCTTTTTCTCTTTTCAAAATTACACATTGAAAAAAAAATTTTTTTTTTCAAGGTAAGATCTCACTCTAGCCCAGGCTGACCTGGAACTCACTCTGTAGTTCTAGGCTGGCCTCAAACTCACGGCAATCTTTCCACCGCTGCCTCCCGAGTGCTGGGATCCAAGGCGTGCGCCACCATGCTCAGCCATGTATTGAAAAATGCAAGACAAAATGATACGGTTGGTATCTGGAAAGGATGGTTGCTGAGGGTTATGGAGATTGGGCTTGTTTTGATAACTTCGGGAGCTGGGTTGGGGGTACATGGCGAGTTTATTATATTGTTGCCTCCACCTCTGTGTGGATTTGAACATTTCCTGAAATGACATGTGAATGAGAGAGGGAGAAACAGAGAGGGAGAGAGAGAGAGAGAGAGAGAGAGAGAGAGAACACTTGTGCTTTCCTCACTTTTGTCACTGTTCCTCTGCCCAAATGGGGTCCTTCTATGGTGTAAATGTCAGGTTTGCTTGTTTGGGAGTATGGACACAGCCCACCAAGTCAGAAGCCTCACATACAATGCTAGCAGCTGCCACCTAGTTAATTCACCTCAAAACCATCGTATTGACTTCCTTTTGAAAAGTCAACTGTGATGTGATGATGAACCTCCTTCTGATGTCAGCTCTCTGGAGGGATACTGGGAACAGAGGCGCTGATGTTCCTGAGCAGGAAGCAGTTCATCAAGACCCTTCGTGGATTTATCAAAAGGTCTGCATTGTGCCCAGGGGCATTTCTCAGAAAAGAATGTTCCTCCCCCTCAGGAAGATAGCCGGCTGTGCGGAGACACAGCCTATTTTAAACACGATCCAATTCACGGAGAGTTAAGTGGTGCCCGGGACAGTCCACCTCACTCCTTGACAGACAGGACCTGAGTGCCCCTGTGATGTCGGGGATCACGGAGGAGAACGTTGGGTCCACACTGACACACCCACGCAGACGCACTTTATCCTCTCTAAAATGGCCTTTGCTCCTTGTCCTCTGTGCTTTCTCTCAGAGGTCATTCAATTTCTTCTTTCCTTGCTGTGAAAAGTCCTGGAGTAGAACTCCCGCCCTGGGATCCTCTCATCCCAAAGCTTTTACCCTATTCCAGACTGACGTGTTATTCCCAAATCCCTTAGCTACTGACAACCACAGTGGGTTATCTCAGCACTGACCGAAACACCCACAGAGCTTACCTCGCCCTCGCCTTGCCTCTGAGTCTGTCCCCGCAGCTGTTCAGGAGCGATGCTGAAGTGCCTTTTCATCTGCTTTCATCTCGAAGCTTCTGGTGGAATGTGATGACTTACGGGCTTTGCTGGTCTCTGCTGGGTCCCCCTGCCTGTCTGATTTTGTAGGCACATCGGCATGGCTTAGTCCTCAGAATTCATCACTTTCCTATAGACGTACAAGCCCAGTGTATAGTAAGCAATATAATTTGAAAGACTAATAAAATGATAAAACTAGCCTTAAGTTTTCTGTCCTTACATGGGTTTTCTGTTGTTGCGAGGTATTAACAGAACCAAACTAACCAATTCAGTAGAGAAGTTGACTTTGGTTACAGCTTGTCAGTACTTCCAATGTTTTTTTTTTTTCTTTAGCATTTGCTACATTTTTTTTGATTTTTTTCTTTTTTTTAATTTTAATTAATTTTTATTTATTTTTCTTTTTTTATTTTTATTAACATTTTCCATGATTATAAAATATATCCCATGGTAATTCCCTCCCTTCCCACTCCTAAGCATTTGCTACATTTGGAGTTTGGTCTGTTGCTGTTTGTTTTGTTTAGAATTCCAAGGAATATAAATCCAGATAAAGTTAAATATGGGTGATTAAAAAATAGATATGTTAAAATTTGTTTTTGAGAGAGACAGAGAAAGAGGCATTACAGAAAGACTGAGTATAGGCCTGCCAAACCCACTGGCCACTGCAAACCAACTCCAGATGCATGTACCACTTTGTGCATCTGGCTTTACATGGGTACTAGGAAATCGAACCCCAGGCTCAAAAAATAGGTTTTCATTCAGGCTAGAAGTTCTGGTCTTTCTCCCTAGCTCGTCTTGTCTTGATAACATCCACACCTTAAAAGCAAACAGTTCCTTTCCTGAGTGCTGAGGTCAGTCTTTTTGTGCTTGCTCTTCTGGATCTGTCCTAATCTGCATTGATTTCTCTCCTGCAAAGATGGTCCAGACACAGGCCAGTCACTGAGCTTGGCTTAGTGGCTTTGTATTCAAGTGATCTAGGTTTTGTGTGCTACTTGCTAGTGACGTGATCTCAGGAAGGTAACTTCACCTTTCCCAGTTTTCCCTTTGTCCTAATGGGTGTGTGTCTCATTCCTATCCTGTGGATTGCATAAGAATGCATCTAACTCAGCTAGCATAGTACCTGATAGGTGGGCAAAAGTTACCAAATGGTAGCTATTCTGTCATTATTATCATTTGTTTGTTTTTCGAGGTAGGGTCTCACTCTTCCTCAAACTGACCTGGAATTCACTATGTACTTCCAGGCTGGTCTCAAACTCACAGCCATCCTCCTACCTCTGCCTCCTCAGTGCTTGGATGAAAGGCGCAAGCCATCACGCCCAGCTGTTGTTATCATTATTATTAATTTTGGTTTTTCAAGGTAGCGTTTGGCTCTGGTTCAGGCTGACCTGGAATTCACTATGTAGTCTCAGGGTGGCCTCGAACTCACAGCGATCCTCCTACCTCTGCCTCCCAAGTGCTGGGATTAAAGGCGTGCGCCACCAGTCCTTGCTGTTATTATTAATTTGAAGGCACCGTCTCCTTTACCAAGGCTGGCCTTTGAGCTCACTATGTGGCCTGGGCTGGGCTTGAACTTGATCCTCCTGAGCGCTACAACACCCGGCTTTTTAAACTGTCATCTGAGGATTGAACTCAGTTTCTCTTGCTCACATGGCAAACACTTTACCAATTAAGCCATCTCCTCAGCTCATACTCAACTTTTCCAAACCAACCTTTTTTTTTCTTTTCCATTTGTTTTTTATTAACAACTTCCATGATTATAAACAATATCCCATGGTAATGCCCTCCTTCCCCGACTTTCCTTTTTGAAACTCCATTCTCCATCATATCCCCTCCCCCTCTCAATCAATCTCTCTTTTATTTTGATGTCATGATCTTTTACCTCCTCTTATGAGGGTCTTGTGTAGGTAGTGTCAGGCATGTGAGGTCATGGATATCCAGGCCATTTTTGTGTCTGGAGGAGCACGTTGTAAGGAGTCCTACCCTTCCTTTGGCTCTTACATTCTTTCACCCACCTCTTCTGCATTAGACCCTGAGCCTTGGAAGGTGTGATCAAGATGTTACTCAGTACTCCAGTCACTTCTTTCCAGCTCTATGATACCTTCTGAGTCGTCCCAAAGTCACTGCCATCTGAAAAGAGAAGATTCTCTGCCAAAGTGAGAGTAGCATTAATATAAGGGTATGAACATTAAGAGAAGTGCTTACTGGGCAGTTTGATAAGTATAGTATATACATTTAGCCAGACAGCAGCAGATATTATACCCCTAGGGCTCAAGACTACCCCTGTTTTAAGTTTTCAGTATCAGGGATGTATTCCCTCCCATGGAGCAGGCCTCCAGTCTAATTAGAGGGCAATTGGTTTCCACCATGACAGATATGCCACTATTGCACTCTTGGCTCATTTGGCCTGGCTGGCTGAATATAAGACTTTCAGTGTCCACTATTGAGTATCTTCACTGGTGATTTCTCTCACTCCAATTGAATTGCATGCAGAATGGCTTTTTCCTGCTTTCTGTCAGCTGGTCTACATGGAAGAGTTCCAGCAGGATATCTCAGTGATCTTGCAGCCCAAGTATGTGCAGTCTTCAGCAATAGGGTCTTACCATCTATTCCTCGTGGGAAACCAAGGGCCTCATCAATGGCCTATAATGTTTTGGGGGCATCAGAGACCTCCCTGGCCAACAACTCACTAGAAGGTATCCCATCCATGGCACTGAAAATTTTCTAGCAACAATCTATGGCTCCTGAGTGTTCCATTGTCCAAAAAAAGTAGGTTTCCATACGATTTATTTATATCCTCTTAGATTTTGATTAGCCCTCCCTCCACCTTTCCTTTACTCAATCTCTTCCCCTGACCTTACTTGGGCCCTTTCACACCCATTAATCTATTCTTCTATTTACATATATACAATACCATCCTATTAAGTACCCCCTCCCTTCCTCTCTCTTCCATTTATATACCTTTTCTAGCTCACTGGCCTTTGCTACTGAGTTTTCTTCCTACTCACACAGAAGTCCAGTAATCTGTAGCTGGGATCCACATATGAGAGAAAACATGTGACATCCAAATCAACCTTTCACATATAATTGAAGGAACTATTACAGAGAGATTCTGTGTTCACTTTCTCCAGATTCTCCTGGTGTCACAACCAGAATATTAACTTTGATGTAATCCACCAGTCTAATCTCCTCTCTCTAGTTAATTTGCATTCGTTTGTGTATGTATCATATTCCACACAGTTTTGTCATCTGTGTGAGTTAACACTGCCACCATCACAGCTAAATGGCTGTCCCAATTGCAAGTATCCTAGGATGTAATTTTTTTCCCTCAGAAATATTATTTGCAAATGTTTTCTTCCAGTTTTGGGTTTTTTTTTTTAAAAAAATATACTCTTAATCTTTTAAATTTATTTGAGAGAGAGAGAGAGAGAATGGGCATGACATGACCTTTAGCCACTATAAATGAACTCTAGACACATGCACCATCTTGTGCATCTGGCTTATGTGGGCCCTGAGGTATTGAACCTGGGTCCTTAGGCTTCTCAAGCAAGGGCCTTACCTGCTAAGCCATCTCTCCAGCCCTGTATTTTGTTTTTTGGTTTTTTTTTTATTCTGTCTCCAGATCATCTTTACACAGCAACAGGTTTTTAATTTGGTAATGCATAATTTTTTAAAAACCAATTAGTTGATTAATTTGAACGTGTGTGTATGGGTGGGCCACCAGAACCTCTTGCCACTGCAAATGAGCACCAGACACTTACAACTCTTTGGGTCTGGCTTGGGAATTGAACCTTGGGTTTGTAGGCTTTGCAAGCAAGTGCCTGTAACTGCTGAGTCACCATCCCAGCCCGCTAACTCAGCATTTTTTAAAAAATATTTTTTGTCATTTTTATTTCTTTATTTGAGAGTGACAGAGAGAGAGGGAAAGAAAGAGACAGATAGAAAGGGAATGGGCGCGCCAGGGCTTCCAGCCACTGCAAACGAACTCCAGATGCGTGCGCCCCCTTGTGCATCTGGCTAATGTGGGTCCTGGGGAACCGAGCCTCGAACTGGGGTCCTTAGGCTTCACAGGCAAGTGCTTAACCGCTAAGCCGTCTCTCCAACCCATAACTCAGCATTTTTAATGGATGTGTTCATGATGTCATTAAACAACTAATTGGCTAAGTGAAGGTTACAAGATTTTTCAGTGAACTTCCTTCTATGGGTTTTATATTTTCTATTCATATCAGTATTCCACTTTAAGTTAGAGTTTCTGTACAACATGAGGTCTGGGTTAAGGTTCCTATTTATGCATATGCATGTTCTGTTTTGCCAGCTGCATTTACTGGAAAAACTCTGAACTTTACTGAATTACCCCTGTGTCTTTGTTAAAAATCCACGGTTCAAATTTGTGGATTTATTGCTTTCTTTGTTAATATTTTTTATTATGCAAGAGAGAGGGAAAGAGAAAGAAAGAGACAGAATGAGAGAGAGAAGCTATGGATATACTAGACCTCTTGCCACTGAAAATAAACTCCAGAAGCATGGGTCCCTTTGTACACCCATCTGGCTTTACATGGGCAGTGGGGAACTATACCTAGGCTGGCAAGATTTGCAAGTAAGTCCCTTTAACTGGTGGGCCATCTCCCCAGCCTACTTGCTTTTTTATTTACAAATTTTTATATATCGTATATAATTATTTTGTCTTCCTTCCCCTGTACCCCTTTCCCTGACCCCTTCTTCCCTCAAAATAGTCCTTCTATTTTGATCTTTTCCTCCCTCCCTCCCTCCCTTCCTTCCTCCTTTCCTCCTTCTGTCTCTTCTGTCCTTCTTTCCTTACATCCTTTCTTCCTTCCTTCCTTCTTCCCTCCCTCCCTTCCTTCCCTCCTTTTCTTTCTTCCTTCCTTCCCTCATTCCCTCCCTCCCTCCCTCCTTTTCTTCCCTCCTTTCTTTCTTCCTTCCATGGTAAAAAAAGAAGCTAAAAGTTATTTTGATTCACTGAGTTACTCTAAGACTTGCGGAGGAGCTGAAACTTACCTTTGTCAGCAGATAGAAAATTCCCAAAAAAGAAATTGTCCAGAAAGGCCCCAAAGGGATGATTAAAAAGAAATGACAGTTTAGACTAAAACAATGTAAAATGAAGTTCATTATTAGGGTGGCCTGACTACAGAAGTGATTGCCATACAAATTGTCACATCTTGTTTGTTCCCTTGGCTATGGAAACTATAAAATAAAAAAAAATCTGTGCTTTGAGCCACAGCTTCTTTGGAGGGTTACCTCATGCTCTTTGGGCCCCAGGGTAATAAACTCTACTTTCACTCATTCTGGCTTTGGAGTGATCTTTCCAGAGAATTTCTACAACACTTCTTCCCTTCCCTTCCTTCCTTCATTCCTCCCTCCCTTTTCCCCTCCCTCTGTCCCTTCCTTCCTTTCTCTCTCTCTCTCTCTCTCTCTTTATTTTTTCCTTTCCTTTTGCCTTCCTTCGTCATCCATGACATGTTAATAGGCCAAACTTTGTGCAGGCAACAGCAGCTGCCTTGAGGTCATGAATACAACGGCCATCTCGTGTCTGGAATCCAACATTTCAAAGCCCTGCTGCCCAGCCTGGGGCTCTTACAGTGTTGATGCCTCTTCCCAGTGCTCTGCTTGGTGGTGCGGTAGAGCTGTTTCATTGATGAATTTGAGTTTCCACATTAGTCCCTGCCAGCTGTGAAGGAAAGCTTCTCCGGTCAAGGGTGAAAACATAAGCCTAAGTATCCAGAGCGCTCTTGCTGGGCATAATGAATCGTATGGTTCTATTTCTGGACTTTCCATTCTGTCATGCTGATCTACACATTAGTAACACCACACTGCTTGATTACTACAGTTTTGTAGCATATCTTGATATTAGTCATATTTAATACTAGTAATATAAGTCCTCCAAAATTGTTATTTATAAAGTCTATTTATGTTTCTTTATATCTATTTATCCATTTTGAAATTATTTTTTTTTCAGCCACAATATATTTTATTTATTAATATGAGAGACAGAGAAAAAGGAAGATAGAGAGAATGGGCCTTCAGTCACTGCAAATGAACTCCAGATGTATGTGTCACATGGTCTATCTGGCTTAGGTGGCTCCTGGAGAATTGAACCTGGGTCCTTTGGCTTTGCAGGCAAGTACCTTAGCTGCTAAGCCGTCTTTCCGGCCCTGAAATTTTTTTTAGGTTTACTTGCGCACACTGCCTTGTATGCATGTGCAATCTTGCATGTTTGCATCAGCTTGTGTGTCTGGCTTACATGGGACCTGGAGAGTTGAAGATGGGTCCTTAGGCTTCGCACACAAGCACCTTAACCACTAAGGCATCTCTCCAGATACCTACTAAGTTATTATGATAAAGAGATCCCAGGAATTGAAAAATGGAAGCACTCTAACTTTTCCCAAAGGAAAAACTCTAACACCTGCAGATATAAGATTCTGAGATGTGCTTGACTTGGGAAGACACTTAGGAAAGCCCCTTTCCCTCCATAAAGCCATTGGCGCTCATGCATTGTGAGTGTCTAATCTCTAGTTTTCCCTTGAAGCTTCTATTTCCTGTGACACCTAGGAGAAGCCACTCATTCATTGTCTTCCCTTAGTCCAGGATGATACATAGCAGGGATATTTAGTGACGTTAATGAAAGTCAGCGTACTGGACTCCAAGAAATTCGTATAGCATCAAAAAAGTGGTGACCACCCCAAACCAAGGCTATCATTGTACTAACCATTGTTTCTGCAAATAAGGAGCCCTTTCTCTAGACAATCAGGCCTTCAGAATGTCCTGTGTGGAGGGAAAACTAGATTTGGACAATTTCTAACAGCTTAGAGTTTCTGAAAGAAGAATGAATTTCAGTACATTGACTCTGTATTTCCACTCAGAACCAGCACTGGAAGCTGCAATCGATTTTTATTAATTGTCTTCTTATTTAAATTTATTTAAAAATATCTTTGTAAGCAGAAAGAGAGAGGGTGGATGGGTGTGGAATGGCCTCTTGTTACTACAAACAAATGCCAGATGTACACACCACTTTTTTTTTTTTTGGCATCTAGCCTTACATGGTACTGGAGAATCAAACCAGGGCCACAGCTTTGCACCTAAGTGCCTTTAACCAGAGTCACCTTCCTAGCCCTGATCGTTTGTTTTTTCCTTCATTCTTTCCTTTACATTGGTGTACATTCTGTTTCCTAACATGTGTAATTTTCCTATAAAAACTTATAATAAAAATTTTCATCTAGTCCTCTACAACTTAACATGTGTTTAGATTTTTGTAATATTCTAGAAACATACTTTTCTTTGTTGCTGTTGTTTTGTTTTGTTTTCTGAGGTAGGGACTCACACTAGCTCAGGCTAACCTGGAATTCACTATATAGTCCCAGGGTGGCCTCAAACTCATGGCAGTCCTCCTACCTCTGCCTCCCGAGTGCTGGGATTAAAGGTGTGGGCCACCACGCCCAGTTTAGAAACATTCTTTATAGCCTGTTTCAAGCAGTGCCTGATGTCACTAACATCTTCCATTAATTTCCCCCTTTATTTCTCATTTCCATGCTTCCCATTTGAGAATACATTGAATCGATCTTAAAAAAAACTCTTAAGAAAAATCACCCCTTGATTTAGGTCTCCACAGCTCCAAGCCTTTTCATTTCATGAAGAATTTATTTGCTTTTCATCTCATTCTTCTTTGATTTGCTATAGCTTAAGATTACTTAATCTATATTCATCAAACTTCACTTGCTTGATACAGAAAATGTAACTGAAGTTATCACAAGACAAAAGCATAGTTTTATTGATTTCTGTGATGAGTGATGTTAATGCCTTCAGCTTCAGGTGCAATTGGACGTGGAAGCTTATTCATACATTCCCCTCAGGTCCCCTCCCTCTGTCTCTTTTCTTTTTCCCCCCATTTTTTATTTATTTATGAGAGAGAGGAGAGAGAGAGGGGTGGGGGGAGAGAATAGGTGTGCCAGGGTCTCCAGCCACTGCAAATGAACTCCAGATGCCTGTGCCACCTTGTGTTTCTGGCTTATGTGGATTCTGGGGAATTGAACCTGGTTCCTTAGGCTCCACAGGCACATGCCTTAACCGCTAAGCCATCCATTCCTCCAGCCCATCTCTTTTCATTGCTCACATCTTCCTTCCTTGTGTTAGTGTCTCAGAGAGCCCGATTCCTCTCTCCTGGTAGAACAGCAGGCTGCCAGGAACTCTGAGCATATTCAAATGTCTAAGTCTCCACTGACAAAAAGGGGTTTCCACCCTGCTCCTAAAACTAATTTTGGCTGCATACCATGATTGTACCCCAGAAGCTATTACTGGGCCTCTTTCTGTTCCACCCCAGGATCTCTGTATCCGGTAGACAGCAGTAGACTGATTGGCTCAGACCCGCATCACTCCACCTCCTAGGCAAGTGGATTGAACCACCTCATTCATTGTCTTCCCTTAGTCCAGGATGATACATAGCAGGGATTTTTAGTGACGCTTATGAAAGTCGGCGTACTGGACTCCAAGAAACTTGTATAGCATCAAAAAAGTGGTGACAAGATCACTGGCCAGGGGTGATTCCCCAAGGGGAATCGGGTGCCCTGACTGGATAAGATTGAGTGGTAAAGAGGCTAGCAAAAGCAGAAGCCATGCATTGCTTCCTCCAGTTCAGGTTACACTGGCCAGGGGTGATTCCCCAAGAGGAATCGGGTGCCCTGACTGGATAAGATTGAGTGGTAAAGAGGCTAGCAAAAGCAGAAGCCATGCATTGCTTCCTCCAGTTCAGGTTAATGAGCTGCAGGAGAGCAGAGGCAACAAGAGCCAGACACTTCCTGCCTCCTCCGTGTCCTCCTGCAGAATGCCTGCTGGGGCTGAATGTGCATGTCCCCCATGGACGCATGTGCCTGAACACTTGATTCCCAGCAGCTGGTGACATTTGGAAGGTTGTGGGAAACTTTAGGAGGCAGAGCCTCGTTGAGAATGTGAATCATTGCTGGAGGGCCTTGAGGGTTGATAGCCTGTCCCCACTTCCTGTCCACTGTGGGTCCACTTTCTGGCCACCGATGTTCCTGCTACCAGTGCCTTCCCTCCACCATGGACTGCACCCTCAAACTGTAAGCTGAAATAAACCCCTTCGCCTCTATGTTGCTCTTTGCATTCTTTTTGTTTTTTTAAAATTTATTTATTTGAGAGTGACAGACACAGAGAGAAAGACAGATAGAGGGAGAGAGAGAGAATGGGCGCGCCAGGGCTTCCAGCCTCTGCAAACGAACTCCAGACGCGTGCGCCCCCTTGTGCATCTGGCTAACGTGGGACCTGGGGAACCGAGCCTCGAACCGGGGTCCTTAGGCTTCACAGGCAAGCGCTTAACCGCTAAGCCATCTCTCCAGCCCATGTTGCTCTTTGTTAATTGCCTGATGATAGCAGGGAGAAATGCAACTTCTCTATCCACCCCCAAGACAATGGGAGCAGGACTTGATTTAGTCAAGGGCTGGCTTTGAATAAAAGCATTTGCTTCCTCCGCCTCTGTCTCACGCTCTTTTGTAGAGCCACCAAGCAGCATGAACTTCTGATTCTGGTGACAAGAGGCAGTGAAGGGCTGACTTTGTTACACAGGAGCCACCGAATTCCTCTGTACTGTGCTTTTGGAGGCGACAACCACGCTGGCCAGGAAGGAGAGGGAGGCAGTAACCACGGGGACAGGGGTCCACTTCCTGCTGGAGGCTGTCAAAAGCAAGCAGGTATCAGAGATGTTTTAGGTAGCACAGATTAAGTAAGACCATCTGATTTCCAGTTTGATCCAATAACAGCACAGAAACATTCTAACGGAAACATTTGAAGTTAACTACTTTTTTTTTTTTTTTTTTACAGGTGCGTGGTGTAATGCATGTGTTGGGGTGTGTGTATGTTGGGGGGTGCATATGCTTGTGGAGGCCAGAGGTGTTGACACTAGGTATCTTCTTTAATTGTTTACCATTTTATGTCACCCCTTTTTTTTTTTTTTTTTTTTTGCTTTTTGATGTAGGGTCTCACTCTGGCCCAGGCTGACCTAGAATTCACTATGTAATCTCAGGGTGGCCTCGAACTCATGGTGATCCTCCTACCTCTGCCTCCCGAGTGCTGGGATTAAAGACGTGCGCCACCACGCCCGGCCCATTCTATATCTTGATACCCGATATTCATCAGTCTGGATAGCCATAAAGGCCCAGGTGTTCTCTTGTCTGTGCCTCCTCAATGCTGGCATTATAGGTGTGCCCCTGTGTCTGGCTTTTATGTGGTGGGGATTCAACCTCACGTCACAGAGGCATCTCCCTAGCCCTTGTTAGCTCCATAAACAAACTATTTTAAATATTTATTTTTAGTTATTTATTTGAGAGCGACAGACAGAGAGAGAAAGAGGCAGAGAGAGAGAGAAAGAGAGAGAGGTAGGGAGGGAGGGAGAGAGAGAATGGATGCGCCAGGGCTTCCAGCCACTGCAAACGAACTCCAGATGTGTGCGCCCCCTTGTGCACCTGGCTAATGTGGGTCCTGGGGAATCGAGCCTCGAACCAGGGTCCTTAGGCTTCACAGGCAAGCGCTTAACCACTAAGCCATCTCTCCAGCCCTAAACAAACTATTTTATTGACAGCTCCATAAATATAAGCAATATACCATTATCATAGTCCCCTCCCACTACTTTCTCTTTTCCCCCTCTCAAATACCCCCCTCACTGAATTCTGGATTCCTTCTTTCTAGCTAGTCTCTCCTCTATTTTGATCTCTTCATTTCCCTCTCCTATTAAGCAGGTCTTGTGTAGGTAGTTTCAGCCATTGAAAGGTCTTGAATATCAAGACAACTTCTCCTTGGCTTTTACATTCTTTCTTCTTTCTTTGTTTTGTTTTGTGTTCTTTCGAGGTAGGGTCTCACTCTAGCTCAGGCTGACCTGGAATTCACTATGTAGTCTCAGGGTGGCCTCGAACTCACAGTGATCCTCCTACCTCTGCCTCCTTAGTGCTGAAATTAAAGGTGTGCGCCACCACACCTGGCTCTTCTTCTGCATCCATTAGCTACTTTTAAAAAGTGTTTCAGGCTTGCAGTGATGGCTTAGTGCTTGAAATAGTGGGTTAAAGAATTTGCCTGCAAAGCTAAGGGACCCAGGTTTGATTTCTCAGGATGCACATGAGCCAGTTGCACAAGGTGGCGCATGGGTCTGGAGTTTGTTTACAGTAGCTGGAGGTCCTGGAGTGCCCATTCTCTTTCTCTCTGCCTCTTTCTCCCTCTGAAATAAATAAACATATTTAAAGTATTTCTATTGTGGATTGATCATGAAATGTCCTTGAAGCACAGGCTCTTGTGTGTGACCATGTGGTCTCTGGCTGGTGGTGCTGCCTAAGAAGGCTGTTGGAACCTTTAGGAGATAGGCTCTTGTTGGAGGCAATGGGGGGCTGGAGGTTGGCTCTGAGGTTTCCTGAGGCACATTGCTTCCAGATGCAGAAGCAATATGATTGCTGCCGCGCATTTCTGCCACTGCCTGTTCCCGCCGTGATGGACACGTCCTCTCAGACTGTAAGCCAAACGAGCCGTTCCTCCCTCAAAGGCATTTTGTCACAGCCATGAGAAACGTACCTCACAGAGTATCGTGCTGGACTTTTCTAACTCATAGACTTTCACTTGTTTATCTGGCAAATGGCAAAACAGGCGTGCAGAGGTTGAGCTGGGCTCAGGGTGACCCCGCCATACCCATCAGCAGCAGCGCAAGCTCCGTGGCCATCATCCCCGTCTTAGTGACCAGCAGCTTCCCCACAGGAATGCGAGCTAAGGTGAATTTTCTTACAGAAATGCCCATCTTTACGCTTCTTCTGTTAGCTGTGCTACGGCTCCAACTCTGTTGTCTACCACAGCTCTATAAGACAGGCATGTAGTTCTTTTTTTCACTTCATCTCATTGTATTTTTATTTATTTATTTAACAGAGAGAGAGAGAGAGAGAGAGAGAGAGAGAGAGAGAGAGAGGGAGGGATTGAGAATGCGCACGCCAGGGTCTCCAGCCACTGCAAATGAACTCCAGCCTCATGAGCCCCTTGTGCATCTGGCTAACATGGATCATGGGGAATCAAACCTGGGTCCTTTGGCTTTGCAGACAAACACCTTAACTGCTAAGCCATCCTTCCACGCCTAATTTTTATTTTATTTATGTGTGTGTGTGTGTGTGTGTGTGTGTGTGTGAGAGAGAGAGAGAGAGAGAGAGAGGGAGAGAGAGAGAGAGATTGAGAATAGGCGCACCAGGGCCTCCACCACTGCAAATGAACTCCAGACACATGAGCCCCTTGTGCATCTGGCTAATGTGGGTCCTGGGAAATCGAACCTGGGTCCTTTAGCTTTGCAGGAAAATGCCTTAACTGCTAAGCTATCCCTCCATCCCTAGCTTTTATTTTATTTTATTTCATTGTGTGTGTGTGTGTGTGTGTGTGTGTGAGAGTGAGAGAGAGAGAGAGAGAGAGAGATAATGGGCACACCAGAGCTTTCAGCCCTGCAAACAAGTCTAGATGCATGCACCATCTTGTGCATCTGCCTTACACGGGTCCTGGGGAATCGAACCTGGGTCCTTTGACTTTGCAGGCAAATGCCTTAACCACTAAGCCATTTCTCCATCCCTAATGTGAATATTTTATTCTGTGCTAGGATTGGTTTTGAGTCTTTGATGTATAGTAACTTGATTAATTCTTTCAACAAACCTATGGGCTATTTATTTTCTATTTTTAATTTTTAATTTGCAAGCAGAGATAGATAGATTAGATAGACAGACAGATATATAAATAATGGGTATGCAAACAAACTCCAGATGCATGTGCCACTTTGTCCATCTGGTTTTATGTGGGTACTGGAGAATTGAAGTGTAGGGCCATTAGGCTTTGCAGGCAAATACCTCTGTGCCATCTGTCCAGCTCCCTAAAATCACTTTAAAAATATTTATTTATTTCCAGTCAGAGAGAGAGAGAGAGAGAATGGGTGTGCCAGGGCTTCTAGCCTCTACAAATAAACTCCAGATGCATTGTCACCTTACACATCTGGCCTTACCTGGATATCGAAGAATTGAACCCTGGTCATTAGACTTTTCAGGCTAGTGCCTTAACCTCTGAGCCATCTCTCCAGCCCCTAAATTCACTTTTTTCCCATTTTATATTATTATATTATTTGGATGGTAGGGTCTAACTCAAGTCCAGGCTGACCTGGAATTCACTGTGTGAGTGCTGGGTCTAACAGTGTGAGCCACCATGCCCGGTTTCCATTTTCTATGGGGCAAGATTTAGTAATGAACATTAAAGCTGGTATTACTTGACAGTGCCTCAGAATAACAGATTAATAGGTTTGAGGGGTGGTGAGCTTTGGTGTTGAAGTCCTTTTTGACATAGACCAGGTGACGAGACCTTGCCCTTTCTAGTAATTTCACTGAGTCTCAATTTTCTCACCTGTAACATGTGTATCTCAAGAATTTGAGGATTCTATTATTCTACTTCTGCTGTTTCTACCTTCAAACTCTTCTCTAATTAACATTTACATAAAACTTATATGCACCAGATAGAGTATTATATACACTCAAAAATGTAGTTGGCTGGCACAGGCAGGGCCCGGGTTAAGGCGAGGGTAAGCTGTCACACATGACTAGGGCCCCCAGGCTATGGAGAGGTCCCAGCAGCCTGAGCCACTGGAAAAATCTTGGGTCCTGGACTGGCAGGAAGGCTCTTCCCCATCCCCGCTCCGGGGATTGCAGTGAGCCTGGAGCCTGGGACAAATCTTGGGCCCTGAGATCAGCAGGAAATAGGGCCACTCCCCTCACCCCCCAGCCTGGGGTGCCTGGACAGCCTGATAAAACTTGGGCTTGCTCATAGCCCTGTGACCTTTGGCCAGTTGCCTAGGAAACTCCTTATATGGTATCAGCCAGCAGCCTTCACACAGCCCAGCCCCTGTAACCCTAACCCTATACCTCCCCCACCACTATGAACGTCCCTGTGTGCCAAGTAGGCATCGGCAAGCAAACTCTGAACTCCCCTTAGAACCCTCTTCCCACACGCTCTCTCTCTCTCTCTCTCTCAACTGCTCATTAAAAACTCAGTCCCCTGACAAACAAATGAGCTGTTCTCTGAAGCTGTCTCCCAGGTGTTTCTTCCCATCATGCTCCTGCTCCGCAGTTGCCTGGATACCTCCAGGGAGCTGGTGGGCATCAGCCCCCTGAGGAACCAGGGACCCACAATTGACAAACTGGAGAGATTTCCTAGTGGTTAAGTTGCTTGCCTGCAAAACCTAAGGACCCAAGTTCAATTCCCTAGAACCCACATAAGCCAGATGCACAAGGTGGCACATGTGTCTGGAGTTCATTTGCAGTGACTGAAGGCCCTGGTGCACCCATTTTCTCATTCTGTCCCCCTCAAATAAATAAGTGAATAAATAAGTAAATCAATAAAATAACTTATCAAATGTACTTGATATATAGCAGTTTCTTTAAACTGTAATATTTCATCCTGGAAGGAGATTCAGGAAGTAAACAACTTCCAAGTCTTGGGAAGTTTCCCAAATTTACAAGGCTCCTCCCCAGGTTATAAAAGCAGTATATATGGCTTTATGGGAGCATCAACCCTGCTGGGGTGAACTTTCCCTTTGTGCAAGCTGTCCATGTATTATCCATGCTCTGGCAAGTCCCCTTCACCCATATTCCCATAAGGAATACCAGTGAGCCTACTGAGCCAGGCCAGGGTGGAACCATTTATTTGGTCTGTCTCAGATTTATCTGGGATGAACAGGTGTGTGTCCATGTTTCCTCAGGGAATGTGGACACAAGGGTAATTTTTAAAGATTCTTGTGAACTTGAAGCTATTTTCTTTATTTTGTAGTTGAAGAAAGCAACCATACCTGTGAGATCACACAGTAAGTGGCAGAGCTAGTGGTTTTCAAGGGGATCATGTTGAACTCAGACTTAAATTCTCAGTTCTCCTTGTCCTCAAGCATCAACACCATTAATAATACTTGATTGTCTCCCAATACAAACTCTGCACTTTGACCCAGGACACCGTATCGATTATACTTAAAAATCCCCCAATACTTACTCTTCACTTTGATCTTGGGGACACTGTATTGACTTTACTCGATTATTCCCCAATACTAATTCTTCACTTTGACCCTGGGCACTGTATTGATTATGCTTGATCATCTCCCAATACTAACTCTTCACTTTGATCTTGGGACACTGTATTGACTTTACTTGATCATGCCCCAATACTAATTCTTCACTTTGACCCTGGGGCACTTACTGATTATACTTGACCATCCCCCAATGCTAACTCTTGACTTTGACCCTGGGCACTGTATTGATTACGCTTGATCATCTCCCAATACTAACTCTTCCCTTTGATCTTGGGGCACTGTACTGACTATATTTGATCATCCTCCCATCCCCCAGTACTTCCTTTACACTTTCTATTTCTCTTTGGCCAGCTCCTTTCAGCCTTCTTTCCTTGTCTCTTCTCATCCTGACATTGTTTTATTGAGTGTGCTGAGGGCTGGTCATTGGATAGCACACCTTTGCAGGCTTGAGTGCAGAGCACACCTAGTCTCCAGGCTTTAAATACTACCCATAGCCCACTGAGTCCAAATTTATGCTCCTGGTCTTGGACACCCCTCTGAATTCCAGATCCATATAGCCACTGTTAAGGTTGAATCCACAAATTTTCTCACTTTGCTTGCTACCATCCATGTATCTCTGTCCAATTCTTTGTTCTGGGACACAAGAACCAGGAACCCCCTCCTGGAGGTTCCCACCGAACCCTGATGTCAGTCAATATAAGCCAGTACAATGTGCTGTCTGTCACGTCGTTCCCACAAACAAGCAGCAGTTGCCAGTTTATAAACACAATGACAAGCTCACAGGTTAAGTCATTTTCATGAGGCCCCACAGCTATGGACTTCAAAGCCTCCTCACTTTTATTTTTCATGGCATGTGGTCTTCTGAATTCATTCTAGTACCTGGTCTTCAGATAGGGTTTCCCTTTGTAGCCCAGGCTGGTCTGGAACTCACTGGGTGGCCCAGACTGACTTGAAACGTTCAACAGTCCTCATGTCTCAGCCTCCCTGAGAGGCGGGGTGGCAAGTATTCACGACCATGTTGTGACCTGTTCTTTCATCTGCTCACCCGAGATTGACACTGTCCACTTCATCAATGATGCTCCACACAGGAGACGCTTATTTTAGATAATCAAAATGCAACTTAGCTGGGCGTGGTGGCACACACCTTTAATTCCAGCACTCAGGAGGCAGAGGTAGGAGGATCGCAGTGAGGTGGAGGCCACCCTGAGACTACACAGTGAATTCCAAGTCAGCCTGAGCTAAAGTGAGACCCTACCTCAAAAAACCAAAGCCAAAACAAAAAACAACAGCAAAAAACCTGCAGCACAGAAGCAGGAAAGAACTGTTAACAGTAGCTAGAAAGTTTTGAGTTCTTAAAGGTGTTAGATATCATTCTAAGAGTTTTTACCCACATTCATTTCCTTTCTTTCCCCTTCCCCAGAATCTTGTAAAAACTCCCATTTTACACATAAAGAAACTGAAGCCTACTTGCCTACGTTATCTTTGCTATGAACTGGTGAAGTTTACATGTAAAATTAGGCTGCAACAAACAATTGACCATATTCTTCTCAAAGCATGTTAAGAATTATGATAATTTGAAATGTTTTAACAGATCTTTCTTTGTTACTCCTGTGATATAGAACAGTACGTATTTGTGTGTGCCGATTTTTGGCACACATTATTTTGCTGGAAGAAGCACAATTTGAGGGAGAAAATATAACTAACATTCTTTTAACATATTTTGAGTCTTCTAACCAGCATGGAAGCATGTTACCGTGGTAACCAGTGCAGTCTCAGGAGGGGGTGATAGAACAATTAGAGGGAAAAGATATCAGTTTAGAATGACTTAATGTTTGGTTTGCAGATTGGCTTCCTTGAATGGCTCAGGCTACCTATTTGACTTCTTAGCTCTTTGGAGGGGGTCAGATCACTGGAAGTGAAGTGTTGATCTTGAGTTGTGAGTCATAGACCAAGTCTGACATACATTGAGAGAACAAGGAAGCTGGGTTTTTTTTTTTTTTTTTTTTTTTTTGGTTTTTGGAGGTAGGGTCTCATTGTAGTCCAGACTGACCTGGAATTCACTATGTAGTTTCAGGGTGGCCTCGAACTCCCGATGATCCTCCTACCTCTGCCTCCCGAGTGCTGGGATTAAAGGTGTGTGCCACCATGCCTGGCTCGGAAGCTGGTTTTAAACATGCCTTTTCTTCACTGGGGGAATGGCAGTAGATCCTGGCTGGGTCCTTTGAAAGGTCTATATGTTATTTTTCCTACATTACATCTTTCAAATTCAAAGAGAAATGAGACAATCTTTCACTCATAGGGACTTTGGCTTTTACCAGTGGGGATGAGGAGAAAGAATGGGAAGATCATGCAACTGTCTTAGGACAGGATTCGAGTTTCCTGAACACGTAGGTGCAAGTGGTCCAGCACCCCACCTGTGAAATCCAATTGCCATGAGTGGGAGAAGTGGACAAGAGCCACTCCCTAGAGAAATCAGGTCTGGGAAGAGAGTGCTGACGGTCCTCCTGAAAGGACCAAACTGACGCCATGACAGGCTTCAGTAAGATGCCGCCCTAACTAGGCCTAAGTTTCAGTTTCCCGGAGAGGTAGACAAGATTTCTAGGAAAAAACTACATACAAAGGGTGGGCTGTTTGTTAATCAACAGAGTCCCTGACGTGTGTGTGTGTGTGTGTGTGTGTGTGTGTGTGTGTGTGTGTGTGTGTGTGGTGGTGGGGGGGAATGATAGCCGCCATTTTGTGCCATGGGGGCTGAGTGGGCTCCTGCAGACATGTCCACACATGTCCCTTTCTTAAGCTTTTGCCCCAACCAATCAGAGACCTACAACTGTAACTGCTGCTTGCCTAGCCAATCACGTTAGAAGATTACCTAACCCTCCTGGAATTCCCCTAGTTACGCTTAAAAGGAGCCTGCCTGCTTCTCTAGGGTCCCCGTTTTGTATGAATGGCTGACCCCTGCCTGCTGGCTGATTCTGCAGAATAAACACCTTGTAAGGAGGTTTTTGTTTGTTTGTTTTGAGGCAGGGTCTCATAGTAGCCCAGGCTGGAACCCACCCTGTAGTGAAGGCTGGCTTTGAACTCAGCCTTCCTAGTGGAGGAATAAAGGTGTGGGCTAGCACGCCTGGGTTTGCAGTGGTAATTTTATATTTTATTTATTTATTTTACAGAGAAGGAGAGAGAGAGAGAGAATAGGCATGCCAGGGCCTCTAGTCACTGTAAACTAATTCCAGACTCATGTCCTACCTTGCGCATCTGGCTTACATGGGTTCTGGGGAATCAAACCTGGGTCCTTAGGCTTCACAGGCAAGCACCTTAACCACTAAGCCATCCCTCCAGCCCTGCAGTGGTCTTTGTATTCTGCCATTTTAAAGCTCACTTGCCAAGGCTGTAGAAGCTTCTTGATGAATTACTGGGTAATGCTGGTTACAGTTATATTATAAATGACCACGCTGCATAACTGATCCCCGTTTGTGACTCCAGCTCCTTCCTCTTTACAACAGGTTGAACCCACTATCACATTTTCCTTCTGTCCGTCTTAAGTATCAGAAGTGTCTTATTACATTGAGTTACCTGGCCACTCTTATCTGGAAGGATGAATGGAAGAGGAATGCTTGATGTGTTCAGCATCATTCCTCCAGCCATTCCACAACAACAGATGGAGCTTCCCTGGGTGTGAGAGGATTAGAGTTAGTGAGCAGTTCTTTCCCACTTGCTGTGTGCGAAGGGGGAAGTAATCCAGCAGCTCTTTTCATTTACTCATCACAAAAGCCTTGCGCGGAGCTGCCGCGATGCTCATAACGTAGATGACAAAGCTTGATGAGTTTAAGCAACTTGGCCATGAGCAGGGAGCTAGTAAGTGGATCACACTGCATATAAATCCCAACACAGTGGGTCTGGGTTGCAGCTGCCTGGATCGCCTGCCTAGCTCTTAAACACTAGGTAGTCAAGGCCCTGCCCACATGACGCTTACAGAGCAAAAGGGGATCTGTGACCTAGTGTGATGGATGAATTCAAATTTCACTGAAGACCAACCAAATGGCCAGGATCGATCTGTCTGTCTGTCTGTCTGTCTGTCTATCTATCTATCTATCTATCTATCTATCTATCTATCCATCCATCCATCCATCATCTATCTATCTATCCATGTGTGTGTGTGTGTGTGTGTATTACTATTCCAGCTAAAGCTGTAACTCAAGGCTGAGTTAAGTCTCAGTACTGGAAAACAAAGATCGTTACTGTGTGTATGTGTCTGTGTTGTGTATGCAGAGTATCTAAGAACCAATCAACTTAAAAATATTTTATTTATTCACTAATGAATGAGAGGGGGGGGGGAATGGAATGGGTCCACCAGGACCTGTAGCTACTGCAAAAAACTCCAGACACATGTGCCACCTTGTGTATCTAGCTTATGTGGGTACTGGGGAACAGAACCTGGGTCCATAGACTTTATAGGCAAGCGCTTTAACCATTAAGCCATCTCTGCAGCCCTACAACCAACTTTTTTATTTCTCCCTGTATCCTTTCCTTCCCCTCTCTTCTTTTTCATTTCCCCTCTCTTTTTTATTCACTGTCCCCTCCCTCCATCTCTCCCTTCCTTCCCTTCCGTACCTTTCTTCCTCTCTCCCTTCCTCCCTCCTACCTTCTTTTTTTTTCCAAATATTTTATTTATTTATTTGAGAGAGAGAGAGAAACTGGGAGATAGTAAAGGAGAGAATGGGCATATCAGAGCCTCTAACCACTGCAAACGAACTCTAGACGCATGCACCACCTTGTATCTAGACGTGTGCACCACCTTGTACATCTGCATTACTTGAGTACTGGGGAACTGAACTCGGGTCCTTAGGCTTTGCAGGCTGATCTGGAGCTCACCACTAAGCATTCTTTCCAGCTCTCTTCCTATCTTCTTACCTCCCTCTCTTCTCTCTCTCCTTCCTTCCTTCTTTCTTCCCTCCCTCCTTCTCTCTCTGTTCCTTCCTTCTTTCTTTCTTTGCTTGGGAAGTGAACTCAGGGCCATATGCATGCTAAGCAAATACTTCACCACTGAACTACATTCCCAACCTTGTTCTACAATGTGTGTGTGCTTTAAAAAATATTTTATTTATTCATTTGTCCGAGAGAGAGAGAGAGAGAGAGAGAGAGAGAGGGAGAGAGGGAGAGAGGGAGAGAGGGAGGGAGGGAATGGGCACACTAGGCCTTCAGCCACTGCAAACGAACTCCAGCTGCATGCGCCCCTTGTGCATCTGGCTTATGTGGGTCCTGGAAAGTCGAACCTGTATCCTTTGGCTTTGCAGGCAAATGCCTTGACTGCTAAGCCATCTCTTCAGCCCCTATATATGGTTTTTTGAGGTAGGGTCTCACTTTAGATCATGTTGACCTGGAATTTACTGTGTAGTCTCAGGGTGGCCTCGAACTTACTGCAAACCTCCTACCTCTGCCTCCCATGTGCTGGGATTAAAGGCATGTGCCACCATGTCTAGCCCTGTAATATTTTTTTTGAGGCTGACAGTGGAAGAACGTGCATTATAATTTCTATCATCATCTCCCTCAGTTTCCCATCCATTTTGCTGCATACTCTTAAGAGATGTTTAATTATCTCCTTAGAAAAAGTGGAACCAGTCGCTTTTCTAAAGGGAGAATTAAACGTCTTTTTTCTTAAGTTTTGAAACATTTTATTTATTTATTAGAGAGAGAGAGAGTGAGAACGAGAGAAGCAGGTAGAGAGTATGTGCATGCCAGGGCCTCTAGCCAACTGCAAACAAATTCCAGACATATGTGCTACCTTGAGCATCTGGCTTTACGTGGGTCCTGGGGAATTGAATCAGAGTCCTTAGGCTTTGCAGGCAAGTACCTTAACCACTGAGCAATCTCTACAGCCCTCACATCTTTTTTTTTTCTATTATGAAATCTCTAATATCTCTTGTTTGTTTGTTTATTTGAGTGGGTCGCCATGCCTGCCTTATTTTTTGGTTTTTCTTTCTGTGTTTCTTTGATGTAGGGTCTCACTGCAGCCCAGGTTGACCTGGGATTCACTATGTAGTCTCAGGGTGGCCTCAAACTCACAGCCATCCTTCTACCTCTGCCTCCCAAGTGCTGGGATTAAAGGCATGTGCCACCACACCCAGCTTAGGCTTTTTGATAAAAGGCTAGTGGTCATTCTGATGCTGGTGGATCCAGTGTGGACCAAGCTTACCTTTCAGCAGCTGGCAGTTGTATGTGCTCTGGTTTCCAGCTGACTGCAAGTACAGCCACTGTCCTGTTGGGTGGTGGCTCTTCCTTACAACTTCAAATAGCTCGTAGGGAGGGATCAGGACATTTTTCTTGAGGGAGAAGTCATACACAGGTGCGCCCAGGCAAGTTATAATGGTGAGTCCTGTTTGGTTCCCAGACATCTGCACCTCTTCTCTCAGGAGGGATGTGGACAGGAACTGGCCAAATCGAATGGTGGTGCTTATTGCAGCTTCCAAGTGGGCACCCGCGATCCCGTGATGCACCTTGTAACACAGCGTGTCGTTCTCTTTTCTCAGCTGCTGGATGGCTGAGGTGAGGTAGAAGTGCAGGTACTTGAAGTGGAACGACTGTTTGTACTGCTCCGGAGACTTGGCAGCCCCGGCCATGGCCTTGGAGAAGTCAGAGCGCACGTTGGGATTCAGGGTGTAGACCAAGATGGCCACAGCATGGGCAGTGGTCATGTTCCTGGGGAGGGGTTTTGCTTGGCTCAGCCACGTTAAGTGGGCTCTTTGCCACACCCTGGAGTAATTCTTATGGGCATCTAGCTCCTTGGTGAAATATTCTCCTTGGTTCAGTTCCTCCATGACCTGTCTGCTACAGCCTTGGTACTGGTCATCAAAGGACTGGGGTGCCAAGTCAAGGTCGACTTTAATCACACCCTGTCAGAAAAAAAGAAATCTCAGATTTAATTGTTCGAATCACATGGGAACTGTGGTAGCAGATTTGCTATGTTGTATAACTCCAAGTTTTCTAAAAACCAGTGTTTGCTAAAGAGAGTTTCACTGAGAACCATTACACCGTACTCCATGTAATGATTCCCACATTATTCCTTTACTCCAGTGACCCTAGAGACTGAATTTGCTTTCATAAATGTTACCAAAAGCTGAGAAAACCCAGGAAAAAAGTACACCTTTTTGTATCCCTAAAATAACAGTGTTTTTGCATATTGAACATGTGAAAGAAAAAAAATAATATAGCTTAATTACATTTCTGTTCTTCTAGTTTCTTCTTCCTCAGACTTTCTCATGGATGCTGCAACAAATATTTCTTATGAATGCTTAAAACCTCAATGGAGAACATGGGGTGTAGTGGCTTGCACCCGTGACCCCAGGATGTGGAAGGCTATGGCAGGATAATGCCACGAGTTCCCGGCCAGCTTGGGCTACAGTGCAAGAACTGAGAACTTCTCTCAGGGAAAAATCCAAAGCCTATATTAAATCTTTGAACTGTAGTTGAGAAACCCTTGAATAATGAATAGTGATGATTGTCTAAGGAGGGCTCCAGCAAATCACAGTCTCTCCTACCTACTGAGGTTCTGGGGGAAAAAAAGAAAATAAAAGCAGATGTGAGGGTCTGGAGAGATGGCTCAGCAGTTAAGGCACTTGCCTGCAAAGCCTAACAACCAGGGTTTGGTTCCCCAGTACCCATGTAAGCCAGATGCACAAGGTGGTGCATTTGTCTGGAGTTTGTTTGCAGTGGTTAGAGGCCCTGGTATACTCATTCTCTCTCTCTCTCAAATAAATAAGCAAATAGCTGATGAGACTTAAAGAAAAAAAAAAAAAAAGCAGGTGTGAAATCTTAAATACTCACCTACCTGAAAAAGCAAATGTGAAGGTTGAAACATTCACCTTCCTAGATGAAATCTTGTCAGAGTGCACATCTTTGTTTTTTGTTTTATTTCTTTATTTCTTTAGTTATTTGAGAAAGAGAGGGGGAGAGAGAGAGAGAAAGAGAGAGAGAGAGAGAGAGAAAGAGAGAGAGAGAGAGAGAGAGAGAGAATGGGTGCTCCAGGGCCTCCAGCCATTGCATACAAACTCCAGACGCGTGTGCACCACCTTGTGTATCTGGTTTTATGTGTGTACTGGGGAATCGGACCTGGGTGTTTTGGCTTTGCAGGCTAATGCCTTAACTGCTGAGCCATTTCTCTAGCCCTGCTTTTTTTTTTTTTTAATGCAAGAATGAAGAGAGAGTGAGAGACAGCGCCTTCAGCCACTGCAATCGACTTCCAGATGCGTGTGGCACCTCGTGCGCATGTGCGACCCTTAGCGCTTGCGTCACTTGGTGCTTCTGACTTACGTGGGACCCGGAGAGTTGAACATGGGACCTTAGGCTTTGCAGGCAAGCGCCTTAACCACTAAGCCACCTCTCCAGGCCACACACTCCTTTTTAAAACCTGTCCAGTGGAGCCTTATTTACCGTTATCTAGAGTGCGTTGTAATAAAGTTAGAGATTTGAATGAAGGCTCACCGTCCCATCATAGAGCCTTATTTGAATTAACTAAGTTCCAGCAGTTATTTCGTTTTGGTCAGAGCAATGATGCTTTTCTCATAAACAGACCAATGTCAGAGCCGTCAAGAGTGGCTTTGGTATTTTACTGTGTTAATTTAAGACAAGATTTCATCTAGTTTTGCTTATAAATGAGATCCAACTTTTAAAACTAGCCAAATGATTTTAACCAAATAGTGTCAATTTTAAAATAAACTTACAGAATCTGTGTAAGCCAAGTTAAAAAAAAAAATCAACAGCATGATATTCTGTCAAATGTCACAATTAACTCATAAACATTGTTAGTCTGTTACTAGAGCTCAAATGTGAACCTTATCATTTGTTATCACTGGCTTTTTTTCAATATTTAGGTCTTTAAATTAGAATACTTATAACCAGAGTTGTCTGTAAGACCCAGTTTAAAGCCAAACAGGATTCTTTGGAAATAGTATTTGAATTTTTATGGAGACTCAGGAAAATAACTCTCTCTGTCTCCCACAAGGGCAAATTTAAGAACTAGAACGACATATTTTTAAATTATACACTCACAGCACGCTTTACTAACATTGTTTGCTACAACGCTTTCAATCAGATCCCAAGGGCCTCAGGTTTGGCTCACTTAGGTTGTCACCAGGTCTTATTGGAGAATTGATCATGGAGAGAATAGCTTCTCAGGGGCTCCTACCTCCGAGCTCCCGGTGGGTATCTGCAGGGCGCAGAGCGGCAGCAGCAGCAGGAGCCAGGTCCTGCCCCTTCCTTCTGCAGGGCTCAGGAGAAGCTGCCCTTTGCATCGGCTGGTCAATGGGCAGCTGTGGTTAGAAGCGCTTCTTGATCCGCACAGCTTCATGGCGAAGGCGTGCTCCGGTCCTTGGCCTCTCTGGGCGAGGGTCAGCGGGAACCCCGGACCCGAGGCCAGTTAGAGAGGTGAGCTGAGCACCAAGGACCACCGCTTTCACCCGGGCAGAGATCAACCCTGGTTCTCTGTAAAGTCGCAATCTCTGTGAGATAAGCCACGTACGTGTGCCACTTAAGGATTTCCAAAGCCACCCGGAGTTAAGTTTCAAATAAAAAAAATAAATAAATAAAAAATCCCAGATCTAGTCAGTATTCAGGGAAATGCCTGTTCAGGGTCAGGCTCTGCAATTTGGCCTTGACTTTCCCAGAAAAGCCGGAAAAAAAGTATGCTGTGTCTGTGCTTGGGGCCAAGGCCTTTATCTGGAGCCCCAGGCATGCATTGTGAGTAATGCGATGGGCATGTTCAGGGTGGCTGGGAGATGCCATCACAAGGTGGGTCTCTGGCTGGCGGGTCTGGCGCTGCTGATAGGCCCGCGTGAGACAGCCCACCACAAAGTAGTACACTTTACTTTTATTTTTATGTCTTTGCTGCTTCTCCACGACGCACTTGGGATTCTCCAACCCAGAGATTGAGGCTGTTGAGTTGAGACCCTTCAAAAACTTCTCTTCTGAAAATGTCAGGTGTTTACTCTGTGATGAATACTATGGTGATTTTAAATCTTTAAAAAATCTTAATCTTATTTGTTTATTTTGGAGAGATAGAGAGAGAGAGAGAGAGGGAGAGAGAGAACATGGGTGCATTAGGGCCTCTAGGAATTCCAGATGCCTGCACCACTTTCTGCAGCTGGCTTACATGGGTACTGGGGAATTGAACTCTGGTCCTTAGGGTTAGGCATTTCTCCAGTCCCCTAATGGTGATTTTAAAACTGAGGATACCTAATATAAATCAAAAGCAAGCTCTCACATGCAAAGTTAGCCAGCACATTCATATCTAGTCACTTCCCCTGCTACACTCAATATCCTTCCTCCACTTCCACCATGCAATGCTGCTGTCTCAGATGTTTTCCATTTGTATTTCCTGCTCCAACTCACTGTTAAGGGAGACTCATTCCTGCTCTTAGGAATTATGGCTGTGATGGCTTTATTTCACCCTTATAAGTACCTGTTAATCTCAAATTCTGAAGATCACAGCAGCTCTTGTTCACTGACACAAGTTGAGGGTGTTTAGAAAAGCATAAAAGGGAAAAAGCAATTATCCAAAAAATCACTTGGAGAAAGCCACTACTGCAATTAAAATTTTGGCTTTACATATGCCCTGGAAGTGAAATATGAATGGGTATGCTAGGGACTCCAGACTCCGTAAATGAAGTCCAGGCTCATGTGCCACCTTGTGCATCTGGCTTTACGTGGGTCCTGGGAAATCAAATCTGGGTTCTTTGGCTTTTCTGGCAAGCGCCTTAACAGCTAAGTCATCTCTCCAACCCCTATTTATTTATTTATTATTACTATTATTTGGTGTTGCAAGGTAGGGTCTTGCTTTAGCCCAGGCTTACCTGGAACTCACTATGGAGTCTCAGGGTGGCCTCAAACTCACTGCAGTTCTCCCTCTGCCTCCTGAGTGCTGGTATTAAAGGCATGTGCCACCATACCCAGCTTATTCATTTATTTTTTGAGGTAAGTTCATACTCGAGCCCAGACTGACCTAGAACTCACTCTGTAGTCCCAGGTTAGTCTGAAGCTCTCTTTCCTCAGCCTCCTGAGTTAAAGGCATTAAAGGCATGTGCATCACTTGGGTGTCGCCGTGGGAGGAGCCCGCGCGGTGGCTCTGGAAAGCACTGTCGGGGAGGTAAGCTGATGAGTGAAGAGGCGTCCTGCGGTTTAATTCTGGCCTCTCCCGCTTTCTGTACAGTTGACCTTGGAAAAATGACTTAAGTCCTCAGTGGCTCAATTTCCTTGTGTGTCAAATGGGGACAATGAAATGGGGCATTGAAGCGCCACATTGGGTGGTCGCTATAATCCTAACCTCTAGAATGGCATTGAGCATATAGGTTGTTCAATAAATAAAAACACTTTATCACTCTACGCACTAAAGTTTATTTAATACACATCCATTTATCTTGTTTTCAGTTTTGTACTATTACAATCAATAACCTCTGAACACGTTTCCAGCCTAAGTCTTTTCTTCTTCTCACAATTAAAAAATATTTTGGGGGCTGGAGAGATGGGCTGTCAGTTAAGGCAGTTGCCTGTGATGCCCAGGGCCCAATTTTGATTCCCCAGAATCCAAGTAAGCCAGATGCACATGGTAGAGCATGTGTCTGGAGTGTTTACAGTGGCTGGAGGCCCTGGCTCACCCATTCTCTCCCTATCTGCCTATTTCTCTCTCTCAAATAAAATTAAAACTTAAAAAAAAATTTATTTGCAAGGAGAGAGAGAGAGAGAGAGAGATAATGGGCACACCAGGGCCTGTTACACAGCATATGAGCTCTAGACACATGTGAGCATCTGGCTTTATGTGGCTACTGGGGAATTGCACCTGGGCCGTCAGGCTTCACAAGCAAGTGACTTTAACCACTGAGCCATATCTCCAGCCATTTTTCTGTTTGGTGTGCATGTGTGTATGTGTTGTGTGGACTTGTGGTGTACACATGCATATGCACTTGTGTGTGTGTGTGTGTACACATGCATACACATACAGAGATCCCAGACCCCAGTGATCGTCCATCTCCACCCGCCACAGCAGCCACGCCTGACATTTCACATGGTGCTAGGATCAAAGTCAGGCTCTCATGCCTGCCCAGCATGTGCTCCTGCCCCTGCGTCATCGCCTAACTTCTCACATGCTTTAAAAACATTTTTATTTATAGTTATTTATCTGAGAGACAGAAAAACAGGGAGAGAAAAAGAATGGGCACATTAGGGCCTCTAGCTGCTACAAACGAACTCCAGACCTTGTGCATCTGGTTTATGTGGTTCCTGTGGAATTGAACCTGGGTCCTTTGGATTTGCAGGCAAATGCCTTAACTGCTAAGCCAGCTCTCCAGCCCACATTTTTTCCTTCAAATATTTTATTTGTTTGCAAGCAGATAGACAGACAGACAGAGACAATAGGCACGTCAGGGCCTCCAGCCACTGCAAATGGACTCCAGATGCATGCACTACTTTGTGCACTTGGCTTGACATGAGTACTGGGGAAATGAACTCAGGTTGTTAGGCTTTGCAGGCAAATGCCTTAACCACTGAGCCCACTCTCTAGCCCACATACAATTTTTTATGAGAGAGGGAGAGAGAGAGAGAGAGAGAGAGAGAGAATTGGCATGCCAGGGCCTTCAGCCACCACAAACTAACTTCAGACACGTGTGGCCCCTTGTGCGCATATGCGACATTGTGAGCTTATGTCACTGTGCGTCTGGCTTATGTGGGACCTGGAGACTCAGGCACGTGCCTTAACTGCTAGGCCATCGCTCCAGCCCCCCACACAATTAAGAAAAAAAAACATTTTATTTATTTGAGAGAGAAAGAGAAAGAAGTATTTATATCTATATGTCTATATATAATATGTATATATATATAAACACACACACACACACACACACACACACACATATAATATATATATATATGGAGAGAGAGAGAGAGAGGGAGAGAGTGAGGAAGAGAATGGGCACACCAAAGCCTCTAGCCACTACAAACAAGCTCCAGATGCATGTGCCACCTTTTGCATCTGGCTTACGTGGGTACTGGGAAACCCAACCTGGGTCCTCAGGCTTTGCAGGCAAGTGCCTTAAGTGCTGAGCCATCTCTCCAGTTCTTCTCACAATTTTTAAAGACAAAATTCTATAGCGGTGACCATTGAATTATGAATGCATATTTGTGGATTCAATAGCAACCATGAGCAATGTACAAAAATGGCTTCTTAGGACTTTGTAAGGTTTTGAGCTCTTAATATCAACTATGACTTTGGGATATTGAAGCTCAGGAGTAGAGTTAGAATCTGAAAAATTTGGACTTTGGGTCTAGTTCTGGTCATCATCCTTGCTGAGTGAACTTGAAAATGAGTAATCTACACTTGGCCTTAATCTTTTTTTAAAAAAACGAATTATTATCAGTAGTTTTATTTTATTAATATATTAATTATACTAATATTAATATATTAATTATATATCATATTAATTATATGTCATATTAATATATTAATTACATATCATATTAATACAATAACCATATATCATATTAATATAATCATTATATAATATTAATATATTAATTATATATCATATTAATATATTAATTATATATTATTAATATATTTTTTTCAGTAATTTGCAAGCAGAGAGGGAGAGAGAGAGGGTGTGTTGAGAATTGGCACGCTGGGACTTCTTGCCACTGTAAATGAATCCTAGATACGTGTGACACTTTGTGTATCTGGCTTTATGTGGTCAGAGGGGAATTGAACCCACGTCATCAGGCTTTGCAAGCAAGTGCCTTTAACCGCTGAGCCATCTCTGCAGAGCGTTTCCTTAACCTTTTGGAGCTGTGTGAATTAAGGTCATTATGCCTCCCTTTACTTTTATACATTATAACTCCCTTTGAGGACAACCATGAGAAGGAATGGACATGTGGCTGTCGAGGCTTTGGGAAGTCGAACCAAAAAGTTACATTTCTCTCTTGCGAAGCTTGAGGTCTCCAAAAAACCATGTCATCCTATAGTCTATAAAGGATTCCTTGATTGTGAACACTTTTGGAAAGCGACCAGTAGAGGGCAGCAGGAGCTTTTGTAACATTTAATATGACACCTAGATACAGTGTCCTGGGTGGATAGGGAGGGAGGCAGGGAGTGGGAGAGAAGGGCAGGTAAGGGTACTGTGGACTCTCTTAGTATTGCTCCTGTGACATGATTTAATCCTGAATAAGTGTGCGCAGTCGCCGTTTGCTTAATAAGACCCAACCTGGGCTGCCTTGCCAAGGACAAGGGAGGTAGAATTCGAAGCACACTTGAATTTTGTCTCTGTCGCTTCGTAGCTTTGTGACTTGGAACGGGTTGGGTTAGTTTCCACTCTCATCTGTGTGGAGGGCTGGTTGACAATGGAATTGAGCTACTCCAAAACATACCCCGGTGGACCTCTGGGGGTGCGGTGGTGTGGGGTGGGAGTGAGCTCTGGAAGGTTGACACAAAGGCTGAAAAATCAGCATATGAGAAACCCTGTTGGCAAGGTATAGATGCCCCTTCCCCTCCACACACACCCGCAACCTGCTGGAGCCACGGTTCTGGCCCAGAGGTGCTCCAGAGTGTCTGAGGGTGACCCACGTCTCATTATAATATGAAAACAGTATATTCCTGGATGGAGATTTCAGATGCCCGTGAGACATGCTACGCATGAAGTCGCATGCAGCGCTACATGTAGGACACGGAGCATGCAGGCGAAGGCCCGCGCTATGTCAATGAGCCGCAGAGCCCGGCGGGGCTTTGTCCAGCAGCATCACTGCGCGGCTGCGCTTTCTCCTGCCCCGCGGCCTCCTGCTATTCATGTCCAGTTCCCTGTTCCGGGAGACAAGAACCTGGAACCCCGCTACAGGTGCCCACTGCACCCTGATATCTGCCAATGTCACCGAGTGACAGTCTCAGAAAGAGACTGATTAACTAAGTATGAATGCTTTAAAAAGACACCTAGACTGCATTCCTGGCTCCTTCTCCCCCCCCCCCCCTCTCTCTCTCTCTCTCTCTTTCTCTTTGGTTGTCTTACACTTTGGGAAAGCTACTTACCCTGGATCCCTACTGTTCCCGAGGCCGCTGACATGGGGCTCCGGGTGTTGGCTGTTTCTACAGTCAGATATTTGCAGGAAACAAGTCATAGGATGTTCAGAGCAATGAAAGCAAGGTTTTAAAATTTTATTTGTATTTATTTATTTGAGAGAGAGAGAGAGAGTGAAACACAGAGACAGAGAAATAGTGGGTGCACCAGGGCCTCCACCCATTGCAAACGAACTCCAGATGCATATGCCACCGTGTGAATCTGGCTTATGTGGGTACTGGGGAGTTGAACCTGGGTTCTTAGGCTTCACACGCAAGCACCTTAAACCGCCAAGCCATCTCTCCAGCCTGAGAGCAAGTTTTTATTTCAGTTTAGATTATAAAAAATATATTTATTAAGAGAAAGAGAGAGAGAGAGAGAGACACTCTGGGAAAACAAAAAAGAAGCCAGGTGTGGTCGTGTGCACCTGGAGGCAGAGGTAGGGGGATCACCATGAGTTCGAGGCCACCCTGAGACTACATAGTGAATTCCAGATCAGCCTGAGCTACAGTGAGACCGTACCTCAAAAAACTAAAGAAGAAAGACAGAGAGAGAGCGAGAGAGAAAGAGAGAGAGAATGGGTGCCAAGGGCTTCTGGCCACTGCAAATGAGCTCCAAATGCATGTGTTACTTTGTTTCTATGGCCTTACATAGTCATAGTAGTGGGTACTGGGTACTGGGGAATTGAACATAGGCCACCAGGCTTTGCCAGAAATTACCTTTAACCAGTGAGCCATCTCTGTTAGCCCAAAGTTTTTAAAATATTTTATTTTTATTTATTTGTCAGATGAAGAGGGAGAGAGGGAGGGAGGAAGGGAGGGAGGGAGAAAGAGAGGGAGAGAAGGAGAGAGAGAGAGAGAGAGAGAGAGAGAGAGAGAGAGAGAGAGAGAGAATGGGTATACCAGGGCCTCCAGCCACTGCAAAAGAACTCCAGATGCGTGCGCCCCCTTGTGCATCTGGTTAACATGGATCCTGAAGTATGGAACCTGGGTCCTTTGGCTTTGTAGGCAAATACCTTAATCACCAAGAAATCCCTCCAGCCTGCCAAGTTTCCCTTTAATATTTAATTTTTATTATTTATTTATTTGACAGAGGAAGAGGGACCGAGGGAGAGAGAGAGAGAGAGAGAGAGAGAGAATGGGTGTGGCAGGGCCTTCAGCCACTGCAAACGAACTCCATATGCATGCACCCCCTTGTGCATCTGGCTAATGTGGAACCTGGGGAATCGAACCTGGGTCCTTTGGCTTTGCAGGCAAAGGCCTTAACTGCTAAGAAATCCTTCCAGCCCCAGCCCCAAGTTTTTTATTACTTTCTATATGGAGCTAAGAAGAAACCATGGTGATTTTTATAGATGTACTTTCTAAATTAAGTTCCAGATTAGTTTTCTAAAGTGGTTTTCAGAGCTTATGTTGAAGTAGTCAGTAGGGGCCTGGCCTTGGGAGGCAAGCTATCTTTTGCAACGTCCCTGGGACTTTTACTAGATCAATATGGGATGTTACTGAACTCTTTTCTGTGTCATTTGATGGTGTTGTTTTCACTGGTCAGAGTTCTTGTTACCCCAGGAAAGTAACCTGATGGAGACGTCACTGATTATTAGTCAAAATAGTTTTGAATTACCTGCATTTTACCTTGTCAGTCTTCATTTATGCTCAGCAGCCTTATAGAAGTAAGCAACGCGAGCTCAGTGTTTATATCGTTGTAACTTTGAGTCTGGCTGTGGTCATTTTCTTTGTGTTGCTGGGACAAACCACCAGACCAAAAGTAGCTGATGTGAGGAAAGTTCATTACTATTATTATTATTTAGGTTGGGTTCCACTCTTGAAGGGGAAGCCTCATGATGGCAGGGAAAGATGGCATGAGCAGAGGCTGAACATGACTTCTGCCACAGTGGGTGGAAACAGCAGCAGGAGAGTGTGCCACCCTGACCCTGGCAAGGCAGGGCTAGCAAACCTCAGGGTCAACCCTCAGGCGGCACACCTCCTCTGGCAAGGCTCCACCTCCCGAGTTTCCATCAGCTAGGAGCTAAACATTCTAGACATTTGAGTTTATGCGGGGGCTGGGAGGATCTGAGTCTAATCACCACAATGACAGCAATTTATGCTACATCTGCCCCTGTAAGAGCTGGCATTCAGCAATCCTTTGTTGAGGAATGAATGATGAATATATGAATGAATGTTTTCAAATTTCAGTCACTAGATATCACCCACAAATCCAGACCTTCATTGATTCTGGAACAAAGAGCACAGAATTCCCAGTGGCCCACAGGAGGTTCTGAGTCATAGGCAGGTGTGTGTCCAAGGACTATGGCTTTGTCTGTAGTCCCAAGGTCCCAAGCTCTGGGGACACAATAGACAAGCAGAAACCCCAACATGATCCAAGTACAGCAGAGAAAGTAGAAATACCTCGTAGGAGAGTAGCCCTGCGCGGAGGTCTGTTTTCTGGTGTACGACTGAATGTTGCACCCTGGGTAATTTATAAGTATAGCTGTGTAAAGGACAGAGGTTTAATTAGTGCGTGTAGGCTGGGGCTCCATGAGCATCACGTCAACACTTGGTAGGGACATTCTTCGTTAATTGTGGCCTAGCAGAGGGTATCACATGGTGAGACAGAGTGAGCATTTGTCTGGATTTCTCTTCCTCGTCATTAAAAAAAATTTTTATGTATTTATTTATTTGATGGTGAGAGAGACAGGGAGAGAGAGAGATAGGCAGGGAGAGAGAGGATGGGCGCATCAGGGCCCTCCAGCCACTGCGAACGAACTCCAGATGCATGCGCCCCTTTGTGCATCTAGCTTATGTGGGTACTGGAGAGTCGAACCGGGATCCTTTGGCTTTGTAGGCAAATGCCTTAACCGCTAAGCCATCTCTCCAGCCCCTAGGACCATTCTTAAATGAACATTCCAGCAGTCTCATTTCAGTGAAGTCTCTTAACTTTGCATGTTGTGGGAGTTTGTTTTGAGGTCCTAGCAAGTAGCTGGGCTACTCACATACTCTTGCCTGAAGAATCGTCCTCTCTTTGGAAGATTTTCCTGGATGACAGTGTCAGGCGGGATGCCCATGGAGCAATGAGGGAGGAATGGGATATCCTCTAGCCAATCAGATCAGCTGAGCCAACTCTGGAAGTCAATGGGGTGACAGATTGCCCTCACCTTAAATTTAGTTTAGAATTTTCCTCTTTTTTTTTTTTTTTTTTTTTTTTTTTGGTAAGGGCTTACTCTAGCCCAGGCTCACCTGGAATTCACTATGTAGTCTTAGGGTGGCCTCGAACTCGTGGTGATGATCCTACCTCTGCCTCCCAAGTACTGTGATTAAAGGCATGTGCCACCATGCCTAGGAGAGAGAGAGAGAGAGAGAGAGAGAGAGAGAGGGAGGGAGGGAGACAATGAGCACACCAGGGCCTCTAGCTGCTGCAAATACTGCCTTATGCAACTAGTGTAACTTGGGTACTGGAGAATCAAACTTGGGTTGTCAGATTTTCAGGCAGGCGCCTTAACCGCAGAACCATCTCTCCAGCCCTATACTTTGTATTTTAAGAGTCTCTTTCTCTTTCTGATACAGAATATTTGGGCTGTGATGGTTACTTCAGTCTAGGGTTCTACCACACTATGTTCCTGAATTTCTAGCATTTTCTCCCTGTGGGCATTTTTCTTCAAGCTCTTAGCCTTTCTCCATATGCACTGAGCTTGCTGAGTAGACAGTGATCGTCGACTACCACATTTGTCTTCCTTAGATTAGTGGTTGTGATTGTAGTTTTATGCTGAATTTGAAATTAACCTACCTCTTCTGTGGTGTAATGGTTATATTAAAAAAAAAAACACCTATATTCACACATTTTTTGTTACAATAAGCCGAGCACTTGTGTTTCTAGGGCTCAGAAGGCTGAGGCAGGAGAATCTTGAATGTATGCCAAGCAAGGGACTTGTGGTAAGTGCTGTAAGCAAATGAAAGGAAGCGTCTGGAAACAGCAGATGGCTTCCGTGAGCTGGAGGCTGTATACCAGGCTTACCTGGGCGTTCCGTCTCGTCAGCCCCTCTTATTTCTACACCGCTCACCTCCACGACCCTGCATGGGGGTATAATCTGGGAAAGTGAACATTAGCTTTCTCCCAATGGATCAGAGTAAGTAAACGCTTTGTGTGGATCGGGAGTCTGCTCTTTGAAGCTTTCTTTCAGCCTGTTCAAGATAATGGCTCTCCTCTCTCCCTGCTTGTCTGAAGATCACAATCCCCCCCCCCCCCCGCCCCAGGTATAATTAACTTTCTAGCATCCTCTGTCATCGCTGTGTGTTATGCACACTTAATGGCATCTGTCCACTGCTGAAAACTGACAGCTTTTCTCCTCCTGGCAGGTTGTATTCCCCTGAGAGGCAAGGTGGAGTCTCACTGTGTAACTGACTTTGGGGAGAAAGAGCCATCTTTCCTGGATATATAGAGCAATGAAAAGATTTTTAGGGGCTGGAGAGATGGCTTAGCGGTTAAGCGCTTGCCTGTGAAGCCTAAGGACCCCGGTTCGAGGCTCGGTTCCCCAGGTCCCACGTTAGCCAGATGCACAAGGGGGCGCACGTGTCTGGAGTTCGTTTGCAGAGGCTGGAAGCCCTGGCGCGCCCATTCTCTCTCTCTCCCTCTATCTGTCTTTCTCTCTGTGTCTGTCACTCTCAAATAAATAAATAAATAAATAAAATTAAAAAAAAAAGATTATTAGCTATAGCCATTTTCCTCTTAGCTTCTAGGATTACCTAAAACCAAATCTATTCCACTGATTTAAAGATCAATTCTCTTCCAAAGACTGTCACTGTCTACTTGTAGAATTAGTAAAAACTCATACAAACATTATGTTTGCCTTGTTCTATAGTCCATAACTCTTCCTGGCCTTATATCAACAGAACTTTGTTGTGGCCTTGCTCTGAGCTGTGCTTACATGAGCTAACAAAGACCAGTAGAAACAGAAGTCACAGTTCCCTCTAGAGCCTGGAGGGGAGAATGTTTCAGTCCACCTTGCCCCAGAGGTAAGAACGCACCAGTTTATAGTGATTACCTCCATTTCACCTAATTCCAGAGGGGAAATCTCCCCCGCTTCTCTTTCCTAATATTCGAGGGTATTGTTCTGTTCCTTCAACCTTCCTTTTTCCAGGACATTCTGACGTTCTGATGCAGCTGCTCCACACAGGATCTGGTTTTGACTCTGTCATCCAACTATCTGGTTCTGAGCTCCAGCCAGTGACCCCTCTGCAACACGGCCAGGACACTGCGCATGCGTCTAACCTGCAGGACTGAGGGATCCCTTTATTCTGACATACTGCTTCCACCACGTAACCCAAGCTGAAGTGGCTGTCTGAGGGTCGATTATGTCATTCTTTGACTCACTGACTTTTCACCCGTTGGAAATCGTAAGTTATTCCCAGATGAACTTCTGTCTCTGAGGCAGGACTCCCTAAGCCTCTGCTACTGTAAATCTGAGGCAGATTTATCAAGCTCAAGTTTAGAGTCCAGGATTTACAAATGCATACTGAATCTCTATTTTAGCATGTCAAAGACTTCAAGAATCTTAACATGAAGTATTTTAGCAATAACTCTTGGCTCAATTTCATGCAAAAAAACATTGGAGTTCTATTCATTTTGTATCTTTATTCAGTATAGCAAATAACAAAGGATTAAATAGACATTCTTTAGTGCGGCAGTGGGAATGTCCTTTAAGGTTGAAAAGGGAACATTTAAGGTTCTGCTTAGCGAGACATCAGCCAGTGTCTTAGCAAGGTCTGACACCTATAAATCTAACATAATAACTATGAATCATGTAACTTGTCCATTGAATTGAAAGGCTATTTGTAGTTTAGCACACATAATATTATTGTAAAATATTCTACCAGGGGCCAGGAAGATGGTTGAGTGGATAAAGTGCTTGCCACATAAGCACAAGTAGCTGAGTTCAGATGCCCAGACCGCACGTGAATAAATAGATGCTATAACAGGCACCTGTAGTCCCAGCATGCCCTGCTGCAAGATGGGAAGTAGATGTCGAATTTCCCAAAGCCTGTGGTCCAGTTCTCCCAGCAAATGCAGTGATGAACAAGGGACAGTATCACACACACACTCACACACACACACACACACACACACACACACACACACACACTCATTTTAGTGACTTCAGGGGTGTTATCTCTTTAGTTGGTCACAATTCACACTGTTTTCTCTTAGACAAGTGAGATAACATGTAAGTTATCTGCATGGGCTCAATAGATTAGACTTTGCCTGCTCCATCTGAACCACCCTACTTAGGCAGCATCGAAAAACCAGAAGAGCGTGTCATTCCCACCCTCAAACTGAGGAAAGAGCCAGATAATCTGCCAAGCCATCACTTTGCTTGTGTCTGTGAAAGAGCCCAGGTCACAAGACAACCGAGGGTGATAGGCCCTCTGAGGAGAGATCAAACACCCTCATTTTGCACATACATTGTCATCTTTGCCTCATCTTTATTGTGGTAGAGAATAAAGAAATAGCTGGCATAAATTTTGGGGAAAAAAGTTTATTTTAAACATTCATCTTTTTAAAAAAAACATATTTATTTGAGAGAGAGAGAAAGAGAGAGAGAGAGAGAGAGAGAGAGAAAGAGAGAGAGAATGGGCACTCCAGGGCCTCTAGCCACTGAAAATGAACTCCAGACACATGAGCCACCTTGTGCATCTGGCTTACATGGGTCCTGGGGAATCGAACTTGGGTCCTTTGGCTTTGCAGGCAAAATGCCTTAAGCACTAAGTCATCCCTCCAGCCCAGTTTTAAACATTCTTCAAGGTCAGGTGTTGGCAAGTGAGTCATTTTAGAATCTTCTGGAGACCTAGACCCAAGAAGAGTAGACATTGATTCTCAAATCTTTTCCATGTGCCTTATTTGGGCATCCATGAAAAAGACTCAGGACAGGTCAACGAAGAGAGTAGGAATTGTCCCCTTGGATATGGAGATGGGCACAAATCCCTCCCCACTTCACTCTGACTCAGCTCTCAATTTAAAGTAAAAGCCATGTGCCCCAAAGGTTGGGCAGACACACCTATCTTGGATAATAAGCAGGGGTCTTCTGCCACTGAGGAAGAGGTGGGGCCCCTCACACAGGCACAGGGTAGAGTTGGAAAGGGAAAAACAAAGGGAAGATGGAGAAGGAGGAGCACTACTGAGGCTCCAGATAAAGTGTCCTTTTTTATTAAAAAAAATATTTATTTGCATGTAGAGAGAGAGGAGAAGGGAATGGGCACACCAGGACCCTCTGCCACTGTAAACGAACTCCAGATGCAGACACCACTTTGTGCATCTGGCTTTATGTGGGTACTGGGGAATTGAACCTTCCCTGTAAGGCTTTGCAAGCACGTGCCTTTACCTGCTGAGCCATCTCTCCAGCCCAAGAGAGTCCTTCTTGAGTTTGAGGCTATGCTAAGATCCTTCCCATCCCACCCGTACCCCAAACCACAGGCCCAGGAGCACATAGCTATGAGGAGGAGCACAGGCCCAGGGCAAACCTCACAGTCTGTTGCACAGGGTCTGCTGATGGCCGAGGGTAGATCAGAACCAGTGACGAGCATGCAGCACCTCAGACCCCATTCTAAGGCAAGGAAGCAGCGGCCACAGCTGAAGGAGCATGGAGCTGTTTCCCTGACACCCATCCCTACAAACCCAGCTCGGGAGCGGACAGGGCTGGTTGAATTCTAAACCATGATTGCCCAGCAGATGATAATGCATGTCTAGTATAGGGCCCGAGTACCTACCACTTGCCTCAGCCTTAAGTGTTTCTACTCATACCATCCAAAATTCAATAAGTCAAATTATGATGCACACACATTGAAAACACAAACAGGGCTGGGGAGATGGCTTAGCAGTGAAAGGCACTTGCTTGAAAACCCTGACAGGCCAGGTTTGATTCCCCAGTCCTTACCTAAAGCCAGATGTGCAAAGTGGCACTTGCATCTGGAGTTCGTTTATAGTGGTAGGAGGCCCTGGTGTGACCATACACACACTCTCTCTGTGTCTCAAATAAATATATATATTTTTAAACCCAAAGAAAGCAGTCCATTGTGAAGAGAGAAAGCTAACCATGAAGCCATCCTCAGAGCTTACAGACATGGGAGCTCTTGGTAGAGATTCTCTCTCTGTATCCACACTCTCTGGATTCTTACATTGTGTGTTTGCTTAACTTTCGGTAGGGTCTTCCTGAAACTTCTCTAGGCTGGAAAACTTTGATATACTTTCCTTCTAGTTCCTGTGGTTTTCACCTTTGCACTTAGGAGATATCACTACAGATACAGCAATTATAGTCCCATCATTTTTTTGCATGCATATGTGTGTGTGTGTGTGTGTGGTGTGGTGTGCACACATATGTATGCAAGTTTGAACTGTGTGGATGCACATGCATAGATGTGGGGACCAAAGATCCATGTCGGGTGTTTTCCTCCATCTTGTTTTATTATTATTATTATTTGTTTTTTTAAGGTAAGGTCTCACTCTAGCCCAGGCTGACCTGGAATTTGCCATGTAGTCCCAGGGAGGCCTTGAACTCATGGCAGTCCTCTGACCTCTGCCTCCCAAGTGCTGGGATTAAAGCCTGGAGCCACTATGCCCAGCTTATTTGAAACATGTTTTTATTGACAATTTTCACACAGTATTTTTGTTTGTTTGTTTTGGCTTTTTGAGCTAGGGTCTCACTCTAATCGAGGTTGGCCTGGAATCCTCTATGTAGTCTCAGGGTGGCCTTGAACTCATGGTGATCCTCCTACCTCTGCCTCCCCAGTGCTGGGATTAAAGGTGTTCACCACCACGCCCGGCAAGAAGTATATTTCTATGTGGCTTTTTCATGTTCTTTATTTTTATCAGTTCTTCCTGCACTCTTTCCTCTCCTTCATTCCCTTCCCTATCATTTTCTTTCCTTCTCTCTCTTTTGAGACAGGGTATATTGTTGAGGCTGGCTCCTTACTCTTATTTGATTTATTTATTTATTTTGGTTTTTCGAGGTAGGGTCACATTGTAGCTCAGGCTGACCTGAAACTTACTATGTTGTCTCAGGGTGGCATCAAACTCAAGTCGATCCTCTTACCTCTGCCTCTTGAGTTCTGGGATTAAAGGCGTGCACCACCACACCTGCCTTTGTTCTTATTTCAATAATTAATTTGTTCTAGAATTTGACATCAATTTATTGTTAAAACCTAGGTCCTAGGCTGGGGAGATGGCTCAGCAGTTAAAGGGACTTGCTTGCAAAGCCTGATGGCCTGGGTTCAATTCCCCAGCACATGTAAAGGCAGACACACAAAGTGGCACATGCATTTGGAGTTTGTTTGCAGTGGCAAGTGCATACATCTGGAGTTTGACTGCTGTGGTAAGAGGCCCTAGCATGCCCATTCTCCTCTCCGCTTGCAAATAAATAAATAGTAAATAAAAAAAATAAACTTTAAAATCCAACAGAACAAAGGCTTAGGTTCTAGCCAGGTGTGGTGGCACACGTCTTTAATTCAAGCACGTAGGTGAATCACTGGGTGTTAGAGACCAGCCTGGGCTACAGAGTCAGTTCCAGGTTAGCCCGGACTAGAGTGAGCCCCTTCTTAAAAAAAAAAAATAAACACCATAAAAACCCAACAACCAACCAACAACAAAAGAAAAGAAAATAACAACCTTCCCAACCAACTAAACAATCTCCCCCTGGCTCCGATTCCAGGGAGCTGAGAAAAGATAAGTGCTTTTGTTCCTGGTGCCTCTTGAGCTCACCCAGGCAGGTCAGCTTAAGTACTGCACATAGTTGGCAGCTAATTGTATCGAGTTAAGTATATTTAAGTGTACATACACTGGAGGGAATGGGAAGTGGTTTAAAGGTTTGCTGTCTCGGTCTTATTAGGCTTGCCGATGGCTATCATGGATGTTGGAAAGACTATATATTTTTTCTTGTAGAAGAAACTACCTATGTACGTTTTGCAAATAGAGCCCTTATGAATTCAACACATGTCTGATATGTTTAATTATAAATGTGTTAACATGTGATAAAATCGTGAAAAGGTAGGAAATAGTAAGGTTGATATTTTATCTAAATGTAACAGGTTTTATAGATTTAGCACATGGTTTCATTGCTTCATTAATAATTCATTTTTTTTACCTTAATTAAAAAATATGCTTTAAAATGTTGTTTCAGGCTGGCAGTTCTTAAAGTAAAACCCTAATTGCTGTCAAGGAAAACATAATTTTCCAGCCAATGTACTACAACCACACAGTTCCACATTCATGTAAGTTGTGTACAAAACTGTACTGTAATATTGAGAAAGGAAAGTTTTGGTCAAGCTGGTGCCTCTGGAGTTTGACTGTAGTTATATAAACATTGACATTTTGTGACTAATGACCAGGGAAAACAGACGCTCACTCTGAAAGTCCAGAGTCAGCATTGTTTCCGTATTGACCGGGTAGAATGGCTTACTGTAATTCTCTCAATGATTCCAACTGTGACTTTCCAGAGCAGGCAGGGCCAAGGAGGGGCAGCTCCACACCCTGTCTGATCACATGTGCTCACACGTGCCTGACCTTCCGTGGACTCCTTGAGGCTTAGCTGGGCTTTTAGGCAAATCTTCAAAGGCTTCATCTATGGAAAAAGCTCACTTGTCATGTATCAGGGTCCGTAGACTGAAGAAAGATGGTTTACCAAGGGGAGAATTAAAAACATATTTATTATTTATTTATTTATTTAGAAGAGAGACAGAGAGAGTGAGTGTGGGTATGCCAGGAACTCCTGCCACTGTGAACGAATGCCAGATGTATGTGACGCTTTTCTTTTTTCTTTTTTTTTTTTTGGCTTTGTTTTGGTTTTTCGAGGTAGGGCCTCACTATGGTCCAGGCTGACCTGGAATTAACTATGTATTCTCAGGGTGGCCTCAAACTCACGGCGATCCTCCTACCTCTGCCTCTCGAGTGCTGGGATTAAAGGCATGTGCCACCTCGCCCGGTTCAGATGTATGTGACACTTTGTGCATCTGGTTTGATGGGGTATTGGGGAATCAAACCTCGGGCCATCGGGCTTTGCAAGTAAGTGCCTCTAACTGCTGAGCCATCTCTCCAGTCCAGAACTGTTAACAGGAGTATGGACTGAGAGAGCTGATGTAAGGTTCCATTTTACCTAGCTATTAGGAGTAGTGGAAGAAGGCCAAAGGAAAGGAAGATGGTAAACTCTAAAATAAAACAGCTCTATATTGTTATCCTTACCTTGAATTGTTTAATATATGATACAGGCATTAATCAGATGAAACTTAAAAGCATTCAATCCACATATGAGACAGAACTGTGACATTTGTCTTTCTGGAGCTGGGTTATAACTCCATCCTTTTTCCTGCAAATTTTACAACTTCATTTTTCTTTACAACTAAGTAAATAAAGGCATGTGAGACTGAGTACAGGCTCTGACTAGAGGTTGGAGATCAGGAGAGGGGAACAAGAGATGATAAGCAGAGGAGAAAGGACAAAGGAAACAGGGATGTAAAAGGAAAGGAGGCTGAGTTGAGGGCTGGGAAGAACCAAGTGCGAGGGAAAGGAGAAAGAGAAACAAGAAAATTTGTTTGAAAACTCCATAATGAAACCCAATTCACTTGGAGGCAGAGGCAGGAGGATTGCTGTGAGTTCAAGGCCAGTCTGAGACTATATAGTGAATTCCAGGTCAGACTGGGTTAGAGGGAGACCCTCCCTTGAAAAGCACACCCCCTAAAATATTTAAAAAGCATTTGTTTTCTGAAAATGAAGATATATATACTCACATACTCATATTAATATATTTTTTACACTTGTACATATGTAAGAAACCACAAGTTAAAGATTGGTATTAGAAGTTAAACACAACAAACCGAAAGTGAATTAGTTTTATTTTTTAAAAATGGTGCAAGCGTCTGGAGTTCGATTGCAGTGGCTGAGGCCCTGGCACCAATTATGTCTCTAAAAACAAACAAACAAACAAACAAACAACAAAAAAAAACCCCTCACATTTACCATCTAAAATCTTTAAGCCCAGGTTAATTTTTATTATGTCACATGGACCATAGAAAACTAAAGTGCACAACACATGCTTCCATTGGTTTAATCACACCCAAGGTCAAGAATCACTGAGAGAATGACAGAAATTCCTCCTTTCCTTCCTCATCATACTCAATTGGTGTGTGAGTCCACTTTCCATTATGATGATAAAAACCTGAGACAATCAACTGATTTGCTTTTTGCTTTTGGTTTTAAGAGGTATGGTCTTACTCTAGCCTGGGCTGACCTGGAACTCACTCTATAATCCCAGGCTGTCCTTGAACTCACAGAGATCCACCTCTGCCTTCTGGGTGATGGGATTAAAGATGTGTGCTGCTGTGCTTGATGAGACAATCATCTTATAAAGAGAAAAAGGTTGTTTTGGCTCACAGTTTTGGAGGCTTCAGACCATGATCTCATAGCCCATGATGGACTGGGCTAAGACATGAAGAGTATATGATAGTGTGATGACTGCTCACCTCATGGCTCAGAGTAAAAGAGGAATAAGGATTACCACACCCCTGTTCCCTTGAAATGGTGTGTCCCCTAAAACCTGAGAACTCCCAATAGACCATTATCTCCTACAACCTCCAACTCAAGACAGTGATCCGAAGTACAGCAGTTACCTGCCTGCTTTTGATCACGTTCAATTCACAATAGTTACAATGTGATCTAAAGAATAAAATTAGTTATGCAAAATAATGTTTGTCCTCTGTGTGTATGTGGAGGGATTCAGGTGTGGGCCCAAGATACTAGGAGTTACTGTTTACTTAATTAGGAGCTAATTATAGCCTCATTATAATATTTCTCTGTTGATCTACTCTTCATTTATATTTTTATTTATTTATTTGTGAGACAGAGAAAGAGAGAAAGAGAGAGAGATTGAGAGAATGGGCAAGACAGGGCCTCCAGCCACTGCAAACAAACTCCAGATGCGTGCACCACCTTGTCCCTCTGGTTTATGTGAGTGCTGGAGACTCAAACCTGGGTCCTTTGGCTTTGCAGGCAAGCACATTAACCTGTAAGCCATCTCTCCCGCTTTGGCCTCCTCTTGAATGGACCTTCCTGTCTTCCTGTTCTCACATCTTCACATACTGCTGATGGTCCTCCTCTTCTGAGTGGAGGGGGGCTGACAGGTAGCTTTGTAGATAGGACTGCCCACCATGTATTTCTTCTCTTTTTAAAAATTAAATTAAGGGCTGGAGAGATGGCTTAGCGGTTAAGCGCTTGCCTGTGAAGCCTAAGGACCCCGGTTTGAGGCTCGGTTCCCCAGGTCCCACGTTAGCCAGATGCACAAGGGGGCGCACGCATCTGGAGTTCGTTTGCAGAGGCTGGAAGCCCTGGCGCGCCCATTCTCTCTCTCTCCCTCTATCTGTCCTTCTCTCAGTGTCTGTTGCTCTCAAATAAATAAATAAAACAATTAAAAAAATTAAATTAATTTAATTTATTTGAGAGAGAGAGAGAGAGAGAGAGAGAGAGAGAGGGAGAGAGAATGGGTGCACCAGGGCCTCCAGCCACTGCAAACAAACCCCAGATGCATGTGCCACCTTGTGCATCTGGCTTGCTAGGGAATCATACCTGGGTCCTTAGGCTTTGCAGGCAATTTCCCTAACTGCTAAGCAACCTCTCCAGCCCCATTTCTTCTCTTTCAGATAGATAAAAACCACAGGATTTTAAGGTTTGAGTATTCCTCTGGTTGAACAATTCAAGAATTCCCTTTTCTTTTTCTCTGTCCATCAGTGCAGGGCTCTATGTTTAAGCAAGTCTTAGCAACCCTCTGCAAATTTGAAGTTCTCTTAGACTTTGCATGGGAACAAAAGTGTTTCTGTCTGTGTTTTTTTACCCTTCGCTCATAGTTGCACGATTAAAAACCCCTTTTTACTCCCACACGTTAGGCCTTTGCCTGTTCTTACTTATATGTCATAATGTCTTCTCCACTCCAAACCAGACAGTCCTTCTTCCCTCTTTCCCTCCCTTCCTCCTTCCACTTCTTCCTGTGGACAGGGGCTCATGTAGCTCAGGCTGGCTTTGTGTTTACCATGTAGATGGGATGGCCTTGAACTTGTGTTCCTCCTGCCCCCGCCTCCTAAGTGCCAGGATCATAGACATGATATCCAGTCTGCATGGTGCTGGGGGCCAAGCCCAGGACCCCCATGCCTGCTAGCATGTTACCCAGGACTTCCACCATCCACTGAGCTTAGTTTTTTTTTTAATTATTTATTTATTTATATATTTGAGAGCGTCAGACACAGAGAGAAAGACAGATAGAGGGAGAAAGAGAGAATGGGCGCACCAGGGCTTCCAGCCACTGCAAACGAACTCCAGATGCGTGCGCCCCCTTGTGCATCTGGCTAACGTGGGACCTGGGGAACCGAGCCTCGAACCGGGGTCCTTAGGCTTCACAGGCAAGCGCTTAACCGCTAAGCCATCTCTCCAGCCCCACTGAGCTTAGTTTTAAGCCTCTTTCCTTGTTGCGTTTGTTGTTTTGTAGACACAGTGCCCTAATTTCAGGGCTGCAAATTTGTGAAGTAAACATCCTCTACATGTGCTTTTGATTTGAGAGATACATATACTTGAACTTTCCAAAATAAAAAGGGGGTGGATGGGTGGGCTATATGAAAATACTATGTTGGAAGTTTGTGATGGTTAAGGTGTTATCCACTTGTTTAGCAACCCACAGAAATCCCTTTCGGGCGGGTCTCTGAGGTTGCTTCCAGGAAGGATTAACTGAAGAAGGAAGTCCTTCCCCCAGGGTGGGCACCCCATCTCAGATGGAACTTTAAATGTTTATTTTATTTATTTATTTTCTTAAAGTTTTATTTATTTGAGAGAGAGAATGGGTGCGCCAGGGCCTCCAGGTGCTGCAAATGAACTCCAGATGCGTGCGCCACCTTGTGCAGCTGGCTTATGTGGGTTCTGGGGAATCGAACCTGGTTCCTTTGGCTTTGCAAGCAAATGCCTTAACCACTAAGCAATCTCTCCAGCCCCAGATGAAAATTTTATAGAAGGAAGCTCTGGGTAAAAAGAGCCCCTTCCCTCCACTTGGCTGCCTGGGCTGCTTGCTCCCTTCCCGTGTGGGTTGAAGACCAGAGGCTCCTCAGGACGCCTCTAGGCCTTCAGTGCCTGACTGGGACTGCTGAGGCATCTGGCCACGTGGACTGAGCAGCTACTATTAGCAATATTAATATTGTGTAATCATGGGCTGGAGAGATGGCTTAGCGGTTAAGTGCTTGCCTGTGAAGCCTAAGGACCCCGGTTCGAGGCTCAGTTTCCCAGGTCCCACGTTAGCCAGATGCACAAGGGGGCGCACGCGTCTGGAGTTCGTTTGCAGGGGCTGGAAGCCCTGGCGTGCCCATTCTCTCTCTCTCCCTCTATCTGTCTTTCTCTCTGTGTCTGTCGCTCTCAAATAAATAAATAAAAAATTTAAAAAAATATTGTGTAATCATATTAACAATAGCAACTGCTACTGGACTACTGCAAGCTAATCCAATAAATCCCTTTTTAAATATAATTTATTCTAGCCATTCTGTTCCTCTAGAGAACCCTGACTAATACAAAGGTCAAACAAGTTCGGGGTCTACTTTTTTTTTTTTTTTCTGTTTTTTTGAGGCAGGGTCTCACTCTAGCTCAGGCTGACCTGGAATTCACTATGTAGTCTCAGGGTGGCCTTGAGCTCACAGAGATCCTCCCACCTCTGCCTCCCGAGTGCTGGGATTAAAGGTGTGCACCACCACGCCTGACCAGGGTCTACTCTTTTAATTGTTGCCCTCTTTGGTTCTAGAGATTGGGGCATAAGAACCCATGGCAGGGGATCCTGAAAATAAGTCCCAGTGAGGCTGGGAGAAGGACAGAGCAGTGAAGGCAAAAACATGACTTAAGCCCACCCCGCGCTGTTTCCGGAAAGAGCGCGTCTTCTCACCAGCCTTCTGGAAGAACCACATGTCCAAACACATCGGCCAGCGATGATTGTGGGAACAAAGCAACAAGTGTGACCACCACGTGGAGGAACATGCAGAGGCCCTCATTTGGCGGGCCCACCCACCTCTTAATTTATTTTGTAGTTGAGGCCACAAAGGAGGCATTTTGTCAGTTTCCTTTGAAAAGCCACATTATGGGCATCCACACTAGCAGAGCCAGGAAAACTTTTGGGGTTAGATATAACCAGCTGTACTGTGGGGGTGTGGGGGGGAGACCGGCTGGTGAGAACGATCTTAGACAGCTACAGGCTTATGCATATGGGTACTGGAACAATTTTATAACATCAGCAAGACCAATCCTAAAGCTTGAACATCTAAATTTCAATTTATCCCGCCAAGTTCTTATTTAAGCTTCGACAGGTAATAATACGTATTTGCCTTCAACATGAAGGAAATAAATCATGGTATTGTTTAAAATTATAAGTGTGTGTACACCAGGCAGGCGCAGACGTGAAGCCCAGCTTTGAAGTGTGCTAAGTGAGACCTTTGGAAACTCAGTCCAGCTTGTAGGAAAACACGGGCATGTTTTCGTTCGCCTAAGACCTTCTCTTTATGTTCCAGGTCACTAAGTGCAAAAGGGGAAAAAATTTGTAAATATTTTTACATTTCTGGAGAACGGGTTTATTTTTCCCGTTTGCAACATCATTTGATTTTGTCCAAGGGATCTAGTTTGTTTTAGGAAAATTACTTTTTAAAAAGAATTCAACTTTATTTTAAAAATATTTTTTATTGATTTGTAAGGAGGGAAAGAGGGAGGGATAAAGACAAAGAGACAGGAAGGGAGAGGGAGAGAGAGAGAGAGAGAGAGAGAGAGAGAGTGAGTGTGTGTGTGTGTGTGTGTGTGTGTGCGCACACATGTGTGTGTCAGGGCCTCTCACCACTGCAAATGAACTCCAGACACATGCACTACTTTGTGTGTCTGGCTTAGGTGGGTACTATGGAATTGGACCTGAAATGCAGGTTTTGCAAGTAATCAATCACCTGGAAACAAACACTGAGCTTCAGCCCCCAGAAAATGATATTTAAACCGAGTTCAAACATGTGTTTTTGTGATTTCCAGGAAAGTCTTCTCAGAATCTGAAAGCTAGCTAGAGTGGGGTTTCATTCTCTGGCATTAGGTTAAGGTTTCTCTCTCATGTGTTGCTGAAAGTCTGGTCAGCTCACATATTCCCTTGTCCACTTGTAATTCTCCCTCTGTATAATGGCTAAGGGGATAATCAGACAAGTCCCAGAGCTGGTTTGCTTACAGCTTACTTGTGATTTATCCAACTTCCAGTTTAGTTTCTGCAGTCTTTGACTATGGACAGTTGTATTAGTGTTTTGTTTGTTTGTTTGCTTTTCAAAGTAGGCTCTCACTCTAGCCCAGGCTGGCCTGGAATTTATTATATAGTCTCAGAGTGGCCTGGAACTCACGGTGATCCTCTTACCTCTGCCTCCCGAGTGCTGGGATTGAAGGCGTCGCAGCAAGACAAAGTTGACAAAAGCAACCTGAAGGATGGAGGGTTTTCTTAAGCTTAGAGTGCCATCATGGGGCTACAGCCCGTCCCAGCGGGCACCATGGCAGCAGGGACATGAGGCAGATGCTCACGTTGCGTCCACAGCCAGGAAGCAGAGAGCAATGGGTGGGGCTTCTCGGCCAGCTTTCTCCTTACTCTTCAGTCTGGGGACCCCAGAGGATGCAGTAGTGCTGCTTACCCTAGAAACTCCCTCACAGACATTCCAGAGATTTGTTTCCATGGTGATTCTACATCCAACCAGGCTGTCAATCAAAATTCACGATCACAACAATAATACCAGCATTCCTTGAACTTGCTGCTAGAGTGGGTCGAATGACGTATGTGGTAACACTTCTGATACATTAAGGGAACAAAGCTGGCAGAACCCAGCCAGTGGCCACAGATAGACATGCAATGAGATTATTGGCTTCCTAAGTCTGTGAATTCTTCTTATTTATTTACTTATTTTTATTTATTTGCAACAAGACAGAGATAGAAGAGAGGGAGAGAGAATGGACACACCAGGGCCTCTAGCCACTGCAAACAAACTCCAGACACATGTGCCCCTTGTGCATCTGGCTTACGTGGGTCCTGGGGAGTTGAACCTAGGTCCTTTCGCTTCTCAAGCAACTGCCTTAACCACTAAGCCATCTCTCCAGCCCTAAGTCTGTGAATTCTTTTGAACAGACCTGAAGGAAGAATGCCGAAGGAAGTCTCTGCTCTCCGCGATTAGCATACTGAGGCTGCTCCAGCTGTAGTTCAAGGCTGGCTTCCTTCGGATACAGCAACAGAGCTTGGCAGCATCCCCTACATGTTACTAGTTTTAGAAGCATGAAAGATGCAAGATGAGGGAGGTCATGGATTACATGACAGTTCCTGAGAGCCTCCAAGGCTAAGAAACATGAGAAACATTGGAGTCCCTGCAAAGAGGCCCAGTGAGGCCACCGCTTAAAGCTTCCAACGTGAACCCTAAGTTACAACAGAGACACCAGGATGTTGGAGATGCCAAGGCCTTAACATCTCTATCAAAGACAGCTTCCGGCTTGGGGAAGATCCTACCTGGGAGAAGCTACAAGCAGCATTTGAAGAGTCTGATCCTCTTAGGGCCCAGAAGATTTTATCATGAGTTCTAGATACCAGACATGGAGCTGTAGGATTTGGTCTTTGTCCTGCTAGGGTTTGGTCATGTTTTGGCCCAGTCTTCCCTCCCTATGCCTCATTCCTCCCTTTTGGAATGGGAATGTTTACTTTGTGCCATTATGTGTTGGAAACACGTAACTTGTGTTTTGATTTTTACAGGTCTCACTGGTAAGAGAGCGCCTTGGGTCTCGGATGACACTTTGGACAGTGTTGGGACGGGCCCAGACTATGGGGACATTTAAAGCTTGACTAAGTGCACTTTGCATCATGAGATAATCACCACGAGTCTATGGGGGCTAGAGGCAGAGCGTAGTGGTTCTGTGTAAAATGCTCCTCACGCTCCTCACTCACGTGTTTGTATACTTAACCTTCAGTTTGGTGGTGCTGCCTGGGAAGGTTGAGGAATCTTTTGGAGCCTCACCAGAGTGTGTCGCTGTGGGAGGGTCTTGGGTATAGTCAAGCCCCACTTGGTGTTCTCTTTGTCTGCTTCCTCCCTGTTGATGTGATGATATAATGCTATGTGATGAGGTGATGCTGGCTTCCTCCTCCTGCCTTGCTTTCCCCATCCTGCTGGACTCTGTCACCTGGAATTGTAAGCCACATTCAAGCCTTTTCCTTACATAAGTTGCAATGAGAAAGGAACTGAAAAAGGGATGGTGGCACCCATGTTCAGGATGGGTCTTTCCTTCCCGATTTCCTTCTCTGGAAATACAGGGATATGCCAAGAGGTATGCCTCCTAGGTGATTCTAAATCCGGTCAGAGCTGGGCACCATGGCGCACACCTTTAATCCAGTGGAAGTAGGGAGATCACCATAAGTTTGAGGCCATCCTGGATCCCAGGTCAGTCTGGGTTACAGTGAGACTCTTATCTCAAAAACCAAAAGAAAAAAAAAAAAAAGAATCCAGCCAGGTTGACAACAAAGATTATCACAGGAGGTATATGATATTTTAAAAATGTATATACATATACATTTAAGTATATAATATATATTTAAATATATAAATATATATATTAAAAATATATATATAAGCCTGGAAAAGAAGGAAAGAATAATTGATTGGGTTAGATTAGTGGCTCTAAAGTGTGCTATAAAGAGCTTGATCAGCGCCCTTTGAAAACAACACTTTACTGCCAATCTTGTAAACCTGAGTCTTAATCAAACTGAAACAAACACTGTTTACTGACGGGAGTTTGAAACACTGTCTCCAACATCTCCAAGAGGCGTTACATAATGTCAACAGAATGTGTCTGGACACAGAGTGACTTCAAGTGGAGCACCAAGCGGAATGCTGTTGTCTAGAATGATCGATTGGGAAGCATAGATTGAAATTGTTTTTCCATGTTTTCTTCTTTTCCTGGTTCCTCTCTATGTTTCAGAGACATGAGTGCAAATTGCTCGCGTGCTTCTCCTAAACACTGCACTTCTAATGCTGTTCTCCTGGACACTTCTTCAATCGCTCTAGCAGTGTGTTTACTTGTGAGTAAATGACATGTTATCTTTTCTACCTGGGCTCCTCTCTCTGGTTTTGGTGTACTCTTGTGTTTGAGGTTTAATTTGCTCCTAGGAATAAGTCGTAGCACTTAATACAAAATCATTACCCTTTAGGGGCTTCCCCAAGACTTTTCGTAAGGACAAAAATTCTCCTTCAAGGTTTTTTCAAAACATTCAAGTATATGCAGATTATCTTCTTATTTTATTTGTGGTCAGAGGAGTGGTCACTGTCCTTAGATGAAAAGGACAGAGACCAATTCTGTGTGTTGCTCCATCCAAAGTAAAGGAATCAGAGGGTTTCTAGGCAAACATCATTTTAAAAAAATCGCCTGTATTAACTGAGCAAAGAGCACATTTCTTAAACAGTGTTTTTCAAAGCTTAACCTCATGTTTTAACAACCCAAGATGACCCAGGTTTCTGGCTTTCATGCTTGCTGGTTTGCTTTCAATGCCTGAATTCAGAAAAAAAATGACAGCTGGGACCCCTCACCCCACAGGTCACTCAGTTCATTTCCCTAAAGGAATTAACAGATGGGTCTCCTGGTTGTGTACCCTTCCTGTGTATGTCAGCATACTTGAGGGGTAGGAGGCTCCATTTTCAAGAAGAAATGCTGAGGTCAAGTTCAATCCTAGAAGGCATTTTTAATTTTTAAAATTTTATTTATTTATTTATTTATTTGTTGGAGAGAGAGAGAATGGGCATGCCAGGGCCTCTAGCAGCTATGAACAAACTCCAGATACATGTACCACCATGTGCATCTGACTTATGTGGAATCAAACCTGGGTGCTAAGACTTTGCAGGCAAATGCTAAGCCATCTCTCCAGCCCTAGAATGCATTTTGAGACGTCTATCTAGAAAGGTTCCCATATCTTATTTCTTTTTAAAAAATATTTTTACTTTTATTTATCTATTTGAGAGAGGGAAATAGGCAGAGGGAGAGAGAGAAAGAGAATGGGCACGCCAGGGCCTCCAGCCACTGCCAACGAACTCCAGATGCATGCGCCACCTTGTGCATCTGGCTTATGCGGGTCCTAGGGAATTGAACCAAGGTCCTTTGACTTTGCAGGCAAGTGTCTTAACCACTCAGCCTGCCCCTATCTTGTTTCTGTCTTCCTATTACTCAAAATACAGAAAGGCACTAACTGAGCAGTGAAGCCATCACACATCCTATCTTTTGAATATGGAGCTGATGAAGGAAGTGGAAATAAGAAGAAGCAAGGGCAGGACCGGGAAAATGCTAGAATTTAGATCTTTTATGCCCCTCATTGTCCAGTTTTGGGATTTGGGTTTCTTCTGCAAAGTGGGATGCAGCTGGGACAAAGTGACTCTCTTCAGCAGAGGGCAGTTATGGGAGAGAGACTGAGGCCACTGAAAACCACCAGCTCCCTGATTCTGAAAGAAGGAATGCGTCAGCTTGCAGCAGGGATCAGGGCTGTGGTGGTTTGATTCAGGCGTCCCCCATAGACTCAGGTGTTCTGAATGTTAGGTTCCCAGCTGATGGAGGTTTGGGAATTAACACCTCCTGAAGGCAGTGTACTGTTGGGGGAGGGCTTATGGGTGTCACAGCCAGTGTCCCACAGCCAGTGTTTTGCACACTCTCCTGTTGCTATTGGCTATCTAATGCTGTCCAGTGGTGATGTCCACCTTCTGCTCATGCCGTCATTTTCCCTGCCATCACGGAGCTTCCCCTCAGAGTCTGTAAGCCAAAATAAGCCTTTTTTTTTTTTTAACCCCCCACAAGCTGCTCTTGGTCAGGTGATTTCCTCCAGCAGTGGGAACCTGACTGCAACAAGGATTAAGGCCTCACCTTCTCCACTAGTCCATACTCGCACTAGCTCCCTGCAGAATATCCCAGGAACAGTTTCTCCTGGATTCTGGTTGGTCTCTTTCCCAGAAAATAAATCATCACAGATGCTTTCCTGGAGGCATGTGGCTAGTTAGTGCATTTTACAACAGTCGCTGTGTTTCCCAGTTGTTACCATAACAATGGTCTCTGATCTCTTTCCCACCTGCATAAGGTCACCTCTGTGTTGAAGGGTTTCTTGGCACCTCGTGGCAGGCCCACCAGCCTGTAGCTGCCAAAGCTTCCTGGGATCCCTTCAGCCCACACTGCTGCAGCTGGCTGCAAGATCACTATTAGTACATACTGTTTTCCTCTCACAAACTCCCCATTCTTGGCTTTCCCAGCTCAGCCCATCTGGCGATCTTGGACCCTAACTTGGTAGGGGAAATAGAACCATTCTCAACTGTTCTGAACTCTGGGTCACCTCGTCCTCATCAGACCTTGGTAGATAGACTTGTTAATTTGCCATCACAGTTGGGCTGAGAAGGACAAAGAAATACTCTAGTCTATTACCTGGGCATCTAGTGCATTCTTTCCTGCTTAGGTTGTGTAACAACAGAAGCACCACCTTTTCCTGGTGAACGTGGCCGATCACCCCTGCTTGGGGTATCTTAGCATGGAGGACCTGCCCTCACTGGGTAGTTTGGAGAGCTCACATGGTAATCCCTCTATGTTCCATGGTGAGAAATTGCCCTATGTACCAGTGAAGGCCCATCAATTAGAATCTGAGGGCTGGAGAATGTGAATTCCTCATATGGGTGACACATGATGTCTTGCTTTCACATCTTCTTC